>NC_047143.1:13784423-14025187 GCF_009829125.3 Periophthalmus magnuspinnatus
TGCAGGGCTGGCCACACCCACATTTTATGATATAGAAAAATCCAAGACAGTTCCCTATAATCCCACATGGGTCTAGTTCATTTTCACCAATTTGCAAGTTTCTTGAATGAAAATCCCAAGGCGCAAAAAAATCCAAATGTGAGAGGTAAAAGTTTGAAAAATTGGGGTTCCGCCCACAATGGCCGAATTCTGTAGGTTTTAGGGTGGGGTCATAATATAATTTTTACTTATCTTGACATGTTCTATGTTTGTACCAATTTTCCATTTGTCTACGATGAAAAAGGTCTGTCATTGACGTAATGCATTTTTGATTTTTGTAGTGGCGCTATTGAGTCATTTTTAAACATTAATTTTTTTAAAGATCAAAATAATAAATTTTTCACCAACCTTGAATTTTGGGTCCAATAAAATTGACTTTTCGTTAACGTTCAGGGGGTCAAAAGTGGCTTCAATTCGGCCACCAAAATAATAATAATAATAATAATAATTAAAACTGCAAGCAGTGATAAAGGCCCTCGCCACCCCTTGCGACCGCGGGGTACATGCCACCGCGGAGAATCCTGCCTTTCGTTCCCCATTACATCGCGCCTCCCCCCAAAATCAGCGACTTGAGTAATACTACTCCATTCATTCGAATGGGACCATTTATCACATTGTCACGCCTGAACGGTTGGAAATAGAAGTTTGTCTTCATTGGCTTTTTCTTGTTCAGTATGATGAGAGGAATATGTGTACCAAATTTCAATGGTCTCTGACAGAGTAAATATTTTTCATCCTATTTAACCAAAACCCTTGTATTTCAATGAGAAATGTCAGACGTTGCCATGGCAACACCTTTAAAAATAGAGGTATGGTGTCATTGACTTTTTTGTTCAGTATTGGAATGGGATGTCCATGCCAAAATTCAAATGTTTGTGACAAAGTAAATTTTTTTTTACGTACCATTTAAAATTTCAAGGGGGCGCTGTGGAGCACTGTAATATTTGACATATGTGAATTGCATATCTATGCACTCAGATTAAGATTTTGAACAAAACGTATATTAATGCCGGGAATTAGGACACTGCATGTTTTAGTTACGGGCCATTTAATATTTCAAAAAACTTATTTTTTCTTTGCAGGCTGGCCACACCCACATTTTATTACTTAGAAAATTCCAAAAGAGTTCCCTATAATTCCACATGGGTCTAGTTCATTTTGACCAATTTGCATGTTTCTTGAATGAAAATCCAAGGCGCAAAAAATCTAAATGTGAGAGGTAAAATTTTGAAAAAATGGGGTTCCGCCCACAATGGCCGACTTCCTGTATGTTTTAGGGTGGGGTCATCATATAATTTTTTACTTGTCTTGACATGTACTATGTTTGTACCAAATTTCATTTGTCTACGATGAAAAAGGTCTCTCATTGACGTAATGCATTTTGATTTTTGAGGTGGCGCTAATGAGTCATTTTGAAAGAAAAATTTTTTTGAACATCAAAATAATAAATTTTTCGCCAAACTTGAATTTTGGGTCCAATAAAATTGACTTTTCGTTAACGTTCAGGGGATCAAAAGTGGCTTCAATTCGGCCACCAAAATAATAATAATAATAATAATGGAAATTTTTTTCCACCCATTATTTTTCTCCTAAACCATAACAGCTACAGTCATGTGACTTTCTCACATTGTGCCCCATCACAAATAAGGCCCCTGTGATTTTTTTCACACGTCCACGACAAATCGATTGTCTTCTACGAATTTTTGAAAATGAAATTTGAAGAGGGCGCTAGAGAGCCATTTTGTGAGAGAGTGCCTTGATTTGCATATCATTGCGTTCAGCTCACAAATGTGCATAAATGCTGTATTAGCGTTTTCCCATCAAAAAATGTGTGAAAGAGAAATATTTTATTGAAATATTGCAAAAATTTGCGATTTTGTTGAAAATTCACCCTGACCACACCCAAAGTCATAATCAAAATGTAATTGATAATCTTTAATCACACATGGGTTTAGTGGGATTTGGCCAAATTTGAAGTGTTTGTGATGAAAACTGTGCGAGAAAATGTCCTGAATGCGAGGGTGTGCACTTTTGTCGTTCCCGGGTTTGATCCAATATGGCCGACGTCCTGTACATTTTAGGGCGGGGCCATAATATCATTTTTGTCATGTCCCGACATGTACTATTTTTTGATGTGAGTTTCGGATTTTTACGTCGACTTTTTTCCGAGTCGGGCTCCCATTGGCCCCATGAAAATCAAAGTTTGAGGTGGCGCTACCGAGTCGTCTTTCGTTATTTTTTCTCGGGGTCTTTTGTGACAATTAGAGCTCGTCGAGTTCTAATTTTTGACACCACTCACTGCCATGTCGGGGCGTGTTTACTACTTGATTTTTGCCATTTTCCACGCTCCGGACGCGGTTTTAATGAGTCCCTCGCCGGGACGGAGTCCCAGGCTCGGGCCTAATAATAGTTGCCGATAGAGGTATGTTGTCATTGGCTTTTTTGTTCAGTATGATGAGAGGAATATGTGTAGCAAATTTCAATGGTCTATGACAAAGTAATTATTTTTCATCCCAGTTAACCAAAACCCATGTATTTCAATGAGAAAAGTCAGACGTTGCCATGGCAACACCTTTGAAATTAGAGATATGTTCTTATTGACTTTTTTGTTCAGTTTGCCAAGCCAAATGTCCATGCCCAATTTCAAATGTTTACGTCAAAGTAATTTTTTTGGCCCAATTCAAAAGTTCAAGGGGGCGCTGTGGAGCAAAAAAAATTCTGACATATGTAAATTGTATATCATTTCGTGTAGACCAAGATTTTAAACAAAATGTATATTAATGCCGGGAAATAGGACACTGCATGTGTGAGTTATGCACACTTTAACACTTCAAAATATTGCTTTTTTCTTTGCAGGCTGGCCACACCCACATTTTATGATATAGAAAAATCCAAGACAGTTCCCTATAATCCCACATGGGTCTAGTTCATTTTCACCAATTTGCAAGTTTCTTGAATGAAAATCCAAGGCGCAAAAAATCCAAATGTGAGAGGTAAAATTTTGAAAAATTGGGGTTCCGCCCACAATGGCCGACTTCCTGTAGGGTTTAGGGTGGGGTCATAATATAATTTTTTACTTATCTTGACATGTTCTATGTTTGTACCAATTTCATTTGTCTACGATGAAAAAGGTCTGTCATTGACGTAATGCATTTTGATTTTTGAGGTGGCGCTATTGAGTCATTTTTAAACATTAATTTTTTTAAAGATCAAAATAATAAATTTTTCACCAACCTTGAATTTTGGGTCCAATAAAATTGACTTTTCGTTAACGTTCAGGGGGTCAAAAGTGGCTTCAATTCGGCCACCAAAATAATAATAATAATAATAATGGAAATTTTTTTTCCACCCATTATTTTTCTCCTAAACCATAACAGCTACAGTCATGTGACTTTGTCACATTGTGCCCCATCACAAATAAGGCCCCTGTGATTTTTTTCACACGTCCACGACAAATCGATTGTCCTCTACGAATTTTTGAAAATGAAATTTGAAGAGGGCGCTAGAGAGCCATTTTGTGAGAGAGTGCCTTGATTTGCATATCATTGCGTTCAGCTCACAAATGTGCATAAACGCTGTATTAGCGTTTTCCCAACAAAAAATGTGTGAAAGAGAAATATTTTTTTGAAATATTCAAAATTTGCGATTTTGTTGAAAATTCACCCTGACCACACCCAAAGTCATAATCAAAATGTAATTGTTAATCTTTAATCACACATGGGTTTAGAGGGATTTGGCCAAATTTGAAGTGTTTGTGATGAAAACTGGGCGAGAAAATGTCCTGAATGCGAGGGTGTGCACTTTTGTCGTTCCCGGGTTTGATCCAATATGGCCGACGTCCTGTACATTTTAGGGCGGGGCCATAATATCATTTTTGTCATGTCCCGACATGTACTATTTTTTGATGTGAGTTTCGGATTTTTACGTCGACTTTTTTCCGAGTCGGGCTCCCATTGGCCCCATGAAAATCAAAGTTTGAGGTGGCGCTACCGAGTCGTCTTTCGTTATTTTTTCTCGGGGTCTTTTGTGACAATTAGAGCTCGTCGAGTTCTAATTTTTGACACCACTCACTGCCATGTCGGGGCGTGTTTACTACTTGATTTTTGCCATTTTCCACGCTCCGGACGCGGTTTTAATGAGTCCCTCGCCGGGACGGAGTCCCAGGCTCGGGCCTAATAATAATAATAATGGAAATTTTTTTTCCACCCATTATTTTTCTCCTAAACCATAACAGCTACAGTCATGTGACTTTCTCACATTGTGCCCCATCACAAATAAGGCCCCTGTGATTTTTTTCACACGTCCACGACAAATCGATTGTCTTCTACGAATTTTTGAAAATGAAATTTGAAGAGGGCGCTAGAGAGCCATTTTGTGAGAGAGTGCCTTGATTTGCATATCATTGCGTTCAGCTCACAAATGTGCATAAACGCTGTATTAGCGTTTTCCCAACAAAAAATGTGTGAAAGAGAAATATTTTTTTGAAATATTCCAAAATTTGCGATTTTGTTGAAAATTCACCCTGACCACACCCAAAGTCATAATCAAAATGTAATTGTTAATCTTTAATCACACATGGGTTTAGTGGGATTTGGCCAAATTTGAAGTGTTTGTGATTAAAACTGTGTGAGAAAATGTCCTGAATGCGAGGGTGTGCACTTTTGTCGTTCCCGGGTTTGATCCAATATGGCCGACGTCCTGTACATTTTAGGGCGGGGCCATAATATCATTTTTGTCATGTCCCGACATGTTCTATTTTTTGATGTGAGTTTCAGATTTTTACGTTGACTTTTTTCCGAGTCGGGCTCCCATTGGCCCCATGAAAATCAAAGTTTGAGGTGGCGCTACCGAGTCGTCTTTCGATATTTTTTCTCGGGGTCTTTTGTGACAATTAGAGCTCGTCGAGTTCTAATTTTTGACACCACTCACTGCCATGTCGGGGCGTGTTTACTACTTGATTTTTGCCATTTTCCACGCTCCGGACGCGGTTTTAATGAGTCCCTCGCCGGGACGGAGTCCCAGGCTCGGGCCTAATAATAGTTGCCGATAGAGGTATGTTGTCATTGGCTTTTTTGTTCAGTATGATGAGAGGAATATGTGTAGCAAATTTCAATGGTCTATGACAAAGTAATTATTTTTCATCCCAGTTAACCAAAACCCATGTATTTCAATGAGAAAAGTCAGACGTTGCCATGGCAACACCTTTGAAATTAGAGATATGTTCTTATTGACTTTTTTGTTCAGTTTGCCAAGCCAAATGTCCATGCCCAATTTCAAATGTTTACGTCAAAGTAATTTTTTTGGCCCAATTCAAAAGTTCAAGGGGGCGCTGTGGAGCAAAAAAAATTCTGACATATGTAAATTGTGTATCATTTCGTGTAGACCAAGATTTTAAACAAAATGTATATTAATGCCGGGAAATAGGACACTGCATGTGTGAGTTATGCACACTTTAACACTTCAAAATATTGCTTTTTTCTTTGCAGGCTGGCCACACCCACATTTTATGATATAGAAAAATCCAAGACAGTTCCCTATAATCCCACATGGGTCTAGTTCATTTTCACCAATTTGCAAGTTTCTTGAATGAAAATCCAAGGCGCAAAAAATCCAAATGTGAGAGGTAAAATTTTGAAAAATTGGGGTTCCGCCCACAATGGCCGACTTCCTGTAGGTTTTAGGGTGGGGTCATAATATAATTTTTTACTTATCTTGACATGTTCTATGTTTGTACCAATTTCCATTTGTCTACGATGAAAAAGGTCTGTCATTGACGTAATGCATTTTGATTTTTGAGGTGGCGCTATTGAGTCATTTTTAAACATTAATTTTTTTAAAGATCAAAATAATAAATTTTTCACCAACCTTGAATTTTGGGTCCAATAAAATTGACTTTTCGTTAACGTTCAGGGGGTCAAAAGTGGCTTCAATTCGGCCACCAAAATAATAATAATAATAATAATAATAATTAAAACTGCAAGCAGTGATAAAGGCCCTCGCCACCCCTTGCGACCGCGGAGTACACGCCACCGCGGAGATCCTGCCTTTCGTTCCCGCTTACATCGCCCCTCCCCCCAAAATCAGCGACTGAGTAATACTACTCCATTCATTCCAATGACACCATTTATCACATTTTCACGCCTGCACGGTTGGAAATAGAGGTATGTGTTCATTGGCTTTTTTCTTCAGTATGATGAGAGGAATATGTGTTCCAAATTTCAATGGTCTATGACAAAGTAATTCTTTTTCATCCTTGTAGACCAAAACCCATGTATTTCAATGAGAAATGTCAGATGTTGTCATGGCAGCACCTTTCAAAATAGAAGTATGGTGTCATTGACTTTTTTGTTCACTATCAGAGTAGGGAGGTCCATGCCAAATTTCAAATGTTCGTGACAAAGTAATTTTTTTACGTGCCCTTTCAAAATTTCAAGGGGGCGCTGTGGAGCAATGTAATATTTGATACGTGTAAATTGCATATCTATGCACTCAGATCAAGATTTTGAACAAAATGTTAATTAATGCCGGAAAATAGGAAACTGCATGTGTGAGCTACGGGCCATTTAAAACTTCAAAAAACATACTTTTTCTTTGCAGGCTGGCCACACCCACATTTTATAACTTCCATAAATTCCAAAAGAGTTCCCTATAATCCCACATGGGTCTAGTAAATTGTGACCATTTTGCAAGTTTCTTGAATGAAAATCCACGACATAAAAAATCCAAATGTGAGAGTTAAAATTTTGAAAAAATGGGGTTCCGCCCACAATGGCTGACTTCCTGTAGGGTTTAGGGTGGGGTCATAATATCATTTTTTACTTGTCTTTACATGTTCTATGATTGTACCAAATTTCATTTGTCTACGATGAAAAAGGTCTCTCTTTGCCGTAATGTATTTCAAATTTTGAGGGGGCGCTATTGAGTCTTTTTGACACATTAATTTTTTTGCACATGAGAATTCTAAATTTTTTGCCAATTTTGAATTTTAGGCCATAGTTTGATGAGTGTAGAGCATCTATTTAGTCTACAACAAAGTCCAGTACTCTGAACCCCATTCATTTCAATGACACATTTATTATGTTACCACGGTAACATAGTTGCCGATAGAGGTATGTTGTGATTGGCTTTTTTCTTCAGTTTGCAAAGCCAAATGTCCCTGCCGAATTTCAAATGTTTATGTCAAAGTAATTTTTTTGGTCCAATTCAAAAGTTCAAGGGGGCGCTGTGGAGCAATTTATTGTCTGACCTGTGTAAATTGTATATCTATGTGTTCAGATCAACAGTTTGAATAAAAAAGTATATTCCTGCCGGGACATAGGACACTAACTGTGTGAGTTACATGCATTTAAAACCTTCAAAAAACGTCTTTTGTCTTTGCAGACTGGCCACACCCACATTTTATAATTTAGAAAATTCCAAAAGAGTTCCCTATAATCCCACATGTATCTAGTAAATATTGACCATTTTGCAAGTTCCTTGAATGAAAATCCACGACATAAAAAATCCAAATGTGAGAGTTAAAATTTTGAAAAAATGGGGTTCCGCCCATAATGGCCGACTTCCTGTAGGGTTTAGGGTGGGGTCATAATATAATTTTTTTCTTGTCTTGACATGTTCTATGTTTGTACCAAATTTCATTTGTCTACGATGAAAAAGGTCTCTCATTGCCGCAATGTATTTCAAATTAGGAGGTGGCGCTATTGAGTCATTTTGATAATTAATTAATTAATTTTTTTCCACATGAAAATACAACTTGTTTTGCCAATCTTGAATTTTAGGCCATAGTTTGATGAGTGTAGAGCATCTATTTAGTCTACAACAAAGTGCAGTACTCTGAACCACATTCATTTCAAAGACACATTTATTATGTTACCACGGTAACATAGTTGAAAATAGAGGTATGTTCTCATTGGCTTTATTGTTCCGTATAATGAGAGGAATATGTGTACCAAATTTCAATGGTCTATGACAAAGTAATAATTTTTCATCCCAATTATCCAAAACCCATGTATTTCAATGAGAAATGTCAGACGTTGCCATTGTAACACCTTTGAAAATAGAGGTATGGTGTCATTGACTTTTTTGTTCAGTATAGCAATAGGGATGTCCATGCTAAATTTCAAATGTTTATGTCAAAGTAATTTTTTTGGTCCAATTCAAAAGTTCAAGGGGGCGCTGTGGAGCAATTTATTGTATGTTTATTGTATGAAATAAAATAGCATTAAGAGTGAGACAGTGTGCGGGAGTTTTTCTTTAATTTTTAGACAAGTGCTTCACCTCCTACGCACCTGTCGCCCAGTCGGGTGTGCGGAGTTCACACAGAAACGAGGCAATTTATTGTCTGACCTGTGTAAATTGTATATCTATGTGTTCAGATCAACAGTTTGAATAAAAAAGTGTATTCATGCCGGAACGTAGGACACTAACTGTGTGAGTTACGTGCAATTTAAAAATTAAAAAAACATCTTTTTTCTTTGCAGGATGGCCACACCCACATTTTATAACTTAGAAAATTCCAAAAGAGTTGCTTATAATCCCACATGCGTGTAGTTTATTTTGACCAATTTTCATGTTTCTTGAATGAAAATTGGGTGGGGTCATAATATAATTTTTTACTTGTCTTGACATGTTCTATGTTTGTACCAAATTTCATTTGTCTACGATGAAAAAGATCTCTCATTGCCGTAATGTATTTCAAATTTTGAGGTGGCGCTATTGAGTCATTTTGATACGTTAATTTTTTTCCACATGAAAATACAACATGTTTTTTTGCCAATCTTGAATTTTAGCCCATAGTTTGATGAGTGTAGCGCATCTATTTAGTCTACAACAAAGTGCAGTACTCTGAACCCCATTCATTTCAATGACACATTTATTATGTTACCACGGTAACATAGTTGCAAACAGAGGTATGTTCTCATTGGCTTTTTTGCTCAGTTTGCCAAGCAAATGTCCGTGCCAAATTTCAAATGTTTATGTCAAAGTAATTTTTTTGGTCCAATTCAAAAGTTCAAGGGGGCGCTGTGGAGCAATATATTGTCTGACCTACGCAAATTGTATATGTATGTGTTCAGATCCACATTTTGAAAAAAATGTATATTAATGCCGGGAAATAGGACACTTCATGTGTGAGTTACGCGCAATTTAATAGTTCAAAATATTGCTTTTTTCTTTGCAGGCTGGCCACACCCACATTTTATAACTTAAAAAAACTAGGAAGAGTAGTCTATAATCCCACATGGGTCTAGTTCATTTTGACCAATTTGCAAGTTTCTTGAATGAAAATCCAATGCGAAAAAAATTCAAATGTGAGAGGTAAAATTTTGAAAAAATTGGGTTCCGCCCACAGTGGCCGACTTCCTGTAGGGTTTAGGGTGGGGTCATAATATAATTTTTTTCTTGTCTTGAAATGTTCTATGTTTGTAGCACATTTCATTTTTCTACGATGAAAAAGGTCTCTCATTGCCGCAATGTATTTCAAATTTTGAGGTGGCGCTATTGAGTCATTTTGATATGTAAATTTTTTTGAACATCAAAATGCAACATTTCTTGACAATCTTGAATTTTAGGCTATAGATTGATGAGTGTAGAGCATCTATTTAGTCTACAACAAAGTCCAGTACTCTGAACCCCATTCATTTCAATGACAGATTTATTATGTTACCACGGTAACATAGTTGCAAATAGAGGTATGTTGTCATTGGCTTTTTTGTTCAGTTTGCCAAGCCAAATGTCCTTGCCGAATCTCAAATGTTTACGTCAAAGTAATTTTTTTGGTCCAATTCAAAAGTTCAAGGGGGCGCTGTGGAGCAAAAAAAATTCTGACACATGCAAATTGTATATCATTTCGTGCAGATCAAGATTTTAAACAAAATGTATATTAATGCCGGGAAATAGGACACTGCATGTGTGAGTTATGCACACTTTAACACTTCAAAATATTGCTTTTTAATTTGAAGGCTGGCCACACCCACATTTTATGATGTAGAAAAATCCAAGAGAGTTCCCTATAATCCCACATGGGTCTCGTTCATTTTCACCAATTTGCAAGTTTTTTGAATGAAAATCCACGGCGCAAAAAATCCAAATGTCAGAGGTAAAATTTTGAAAAAATGGGGTTCCACCCAAAATGGCCGACTTCCTGTAGGGTTTAGGGTGGGGTCATAATATAATTTTTTACTTGTCTTGACATCTTCTATGTATATACCAAATTTAAATAGTCTACGATGAAAAAGGTCTCTCATTGCCGTAATGTATTTAAATTTTTGAGGTGGCGGTATTGAGTCATTTTGAGACTTTAATTTTTTGGAACATCAAAATACAACTTAGGCCATAGTTTGATGAGTGTAGAGCATCTATTTAGTCTACAACAAAGACCAGTACTCTGAACCCCATTCATTTCAAAGACACATTTATTATGTTACCACGGCAACATAGTTGAAAATAGAGGTATGTTCTCATTGACTTTTTTGTTCAGTTTGCCAAGCCAAATGTCCCTGCAAAATTTCAAATGGTTTTGTCAAAGTAATTTTTTTGGTCCAATTCAAAAGTTCAAGGGGGCGCTGTGGAGCCAAAAAAAAAAATGGACACAATTGTATATCATTTGGTGCTGATCAATATTGTAAACAAAATGTATATTAATGCCGGGAAATAGGAAACTGCATGTGTGAGTTACGCGCAATTTAATAGTTCAAAATATTGCTTATTTTTTTGCAGGCTGGCCACACCTACATTTTATGATGTAGAAAAATCCAAGACAGTTCGCTATAATCCCACATGTGTCTGGTTTATTGTGACCATTTGGCAAGTTTCTTGAATGAAAAGCCGAGGCGCAAAAAATCCAAATGTGAGACGTAAAATTTTGGAAAAATGGAGTTCTGCCCAAAATGGCCGACTTCCTGTAGGGTTTAGGGTGGAGACATAATATAATTTTTTACTTGTCTTGACATGTTCTATGTTTGTACCAAATTTCATTTGTCTACGATGAAAAAGGTCTGTCATTGCCGTAATGTATTTCAAATTTTGAGGTGGCGCTATTGAGTCATTTTCATACGTTAATTTTTTTCCACATGAAAATACAACTTGTTTTGCCAATCTTGAATTTTAGGCCATAGTTTGATGAGTGTAGAGCATCTATTTAGTCTACAACAAAGTCCAGTACTCTGAACCCCATTCATTTCAATGGCACATTTATTATGTTACCACGGTAACATAGTTGAAAATAGAGGTATGTTCTCATTGGCTTTTTTGTTCCGTATGATGAGAGGAATATGTGTACCAAATTTCAATGGTCTATGACAAAGGAATAATTTTTCATCCCAGTTATCCAAAACCCATGTATTTCAATGAGAAATGTCAGGCGTTGCCATGGCAACACCTTTGAAAATAGAGGTATGGTGTCATTGACTTTTTTGTTCAGTATAGCAATAGGGATGTCCATGCCAAATTTCAAATGTTTATGTCAAAGTAATTTTTTTGGTCCAATTCAAAAGTTCAAGGGGGCGCTGTGGAGCAAAAAAAATTCTGACATATGCAAATTGTATATCATTTTGTTTAGATCAAGATTTTAAACAAAATGTATATTAATGCCGGGAAATAGGATACTGCATGTTTGAGTTATGCTCACTTTAACACTTCAAAATATTGCTTTTTTCTTTGCAGGCTGGCCACACCCACATTTTATTACTTAAAAAATTCCAAAAGAGTTGTTTATAATCCCACATGTGTCTAGTTCATTTTGACCAATTTGCAAGTTTCTTGAATGAAAATCCATGGCGCAAAAAATCCAAATGTGAGAGGTAAAATTTTGAAAAAATGGGGTTCCGCCCACAATGGCCGACTTCCTGTAGGGTTTAGGGTGGGGTCATAATATAATTTTTTACTTGTCTTGACATGTTCTATGTTTGTACCAAATTTTATTTGTCTACGATGAAAAAGGTCTCTCATTGACGTAATGCGTTTTGATTTTTGAGGTGGCGCTATTGAGTCATTTTGAAAGAATAATTTTTTTGAACATCAAAATAATAAATTTTTCGCCAAACTTGAATTTTGAGTCCAATAAAATTGACTTTTCGTTAACGTTCAGGGGGTCAAAAACGACTTCAAAGCGGTAAGTATAATAATAATAATAATAATAATAATAATAATAATTAAAACTGCAAGCAGTGATAAAGGCCCTCGCCACCCCTTGCGACCGCGGGGTACATGCCACCGCGGAGATCCTGCCTTTCGTTCCCGCTTACATCGCTCCTCCCCCCAAAATCAGCGACTGAGTAATACTACTCCATTCATTCCAATGAGAGCATTTATGACATTGTCACGCCTGCACGGTTGGAAATAGAGGTATGTCTTCATTGGCTTTTTTGTTCAGTATGATGAGAGGAATATGTGTACCAAATTTCAATGGTCTATGACAAAGTAATAATTTTTCATCCCAGTTATCCAAAACCCATGTATTTCAATGAGAAATGGCAGACGTTGCCATGGCAACACATTTCAAAATAGAGGTATGGTGTCATTGACTTTTTTGTTCAGTATAGCAATAGGGATGTCCATGCCAAATTTCAAATGTTTGTGACAAAGTAATTTTTTTACATGCCATTTAAAATTTCAAGGGGGCGCTGTGGAGCAATGTAATATTTGATATGTGTAAATTGCATATCTATGCACTCAGATCAAGATTTTGAACAAAATGTATATTAATGCCGGGAAATAGGACACTGCATGTGTGAGTTACGGGCCATTTAAACTTCAAAAATATTCTTTTTCTTTGCATGGCTGGCCACACCCACATTTTATAATGTAGAAAAATTCCAAAGAGTTCCCTATAATCCCACATGGGTCTAGTTAATTTTGACCAATTTTGCAAGTTTCTTGAATGAAAATCCAAGGCGCATAAAAATCCAAATGTGAGAGGTAAAATTTTGGAAAAATGGGGTTCCGCCCACAATGGCCGACTTCCTGTAGGGTTTAGGGTGGGGTCATAATATAATTTTTTACTTGTCTTGACATGTTCTATGTTGTACCAAATTTCATTTGTCTACGATGAAAAAGGTCTCTCATTGCCGTAATGTATTTCAAATTTTGAGGTGGCGCTATTGAGTCATTTTGATACGTAAATTTTTTTTTAACATCAAAATACAAAATTTTTTGCTAATCTTGAATTTTAGGCCATAGTTTGATGAGTGTAGAGCATCTATTTAGTCTACAACAAAGTCCAGTACTCTGAACCCCATTCATTTCAATGACACATTTATTATGTTACCACGGTAACATAGTTGCAGACAGAGGTATGTTCTCATTGGCTTTTTTGTTCAGTTTGCCAAGCCAAATGTCCATGCCAAATTTCAAATGTTTATGTCAAAGTAATTTTTTTGTGTACCATTTAAAAGTTCAAGGGGGCGCTGTGGAGCAAAAAAAAACCCTGACATATGTAAATTGTATATGTATGTGTTCAGATCCACATTTTGAAAAAAATGTATATTAATGCCGGGAAATAGGACACTGCATGTGTGAGTTATGGCACATTTAACACTTCAAATTATTGATTTTTTTATTTGCAGGCTGGCCACACCCACATTTTATGATGTAGAAAAATCAAAGGACAGTTGCCTTATAATCCCACATGGGTGTAGTTCATTTTGACAAATTTGCAATGTTTCTCGAATGAAAATTCCAAGGCGTAAAAAATTCAAATGTGAGAGGTAAAATTTTGGAAAAATTGGGTTCCGCCCACAATGGCCGACTTCCTGTAGGGTTTAGGGTGGGGTCATAATATAATTTTTTACTTGTCTTGACATGTTCTATGTTTGTACCAAATTTCATTTGTCTACGATGAAAAAGGTCTCTCATTGCCGTAATGTATTTCAAATTTTGAGGTGGCGCTATTGAGTCATTTTGATACATTAATTTTTTTCCACATGAAAATACAACTTGTTTTGCCAATCTTGAATTTTAGGCCATAGTTTGATGAGTGTAGAGCATCTATTTAGTCTACAACAAAGTCCAGTACTCTGAACCCCATTCATTTCAATGACACATTTATTATGTTACCACGGTAACATAGTTGCAGACAGAGGTATGTTCTCATTGGCTTTTTTGTTCAGTTTGCCAAGCCAAATGTCCATGCCAAATTTCAGATGTTTATGTCAAAGTAACTTTTTTGGTCCAATTCAAAAGTTCAAGGGGGCGCTGTGGAGCAGAAAAAAATCTGACATATGTCAATTGTATATCATTTTGTGTACGATCAAGATTTTAAACAAAATGTATATTAATGCCGGGAAATAGGACACTGCATGTGTGAGTGATGCACATTTTAACACTTCAAATTATTGATTTTTTTTTTTGCAGGCTGGCCACACCCACATTTTATGATCTAGAAAAATCAGAAGGCAGCTCCTATAATCCCACATGGGTCTAGTTCATTTTGACCAATTTGCATGTTTCTTGAATGAAAATCCAAGGCGCAAAAAATCCAAATGTGAGAGGTAAAATTTTGAAAAAATGGGGTTCCGCCCACAATGGCCGACTTCCTGTAGGGTTTAGGGTGGGGTCATAATATAATTTTTTTACTTGTCTTGACATGTTCTATGTTTGTACCAAATTTCATTTGTCTACGATGAAAAAGGTCTCTCATTGCCGTAATGTATTTCAAATTTTGAGGTGGCGCTATTGAGTCATTTTGATACATTAATTTTTTTCCACATGAAAATACAACTTGTTTTGCCAATCTTGAATTTTAGGCCATAGTTTGATGAGTGTAGAGCATCTATTTAGTCTACAACAAAGTCCAGTACTCTGAACCCCATTCATTTCAATGACACATTTATTATGTTACCACGGTGACATAGTTGCAGACAGAGGTATGTTCTCATTGGCTTTTTTGTTCAGTTTGCCAAGCCAAATGTCCATGCCAAATTTCAGATGTTTACGTCAAAGTAATTTTTTTGGTCCAATTCAAAAGTTCAAGGGGGCGCTGTGGAGCAGAAAAAAATCTGACATATGTAAATTGTATATCATTTTGTGTAGATCAAGATTTTAAACAAAATGTATATTAATGCCGGGAAATAGGACACTGCATGTGTGAGTGATGCACATTTTAACACTTCAAATTATTGATTTTTTTTTTGCAGGCTGGCCACACCCACATTTTATGATGTAGAAAAATCAAAGGCAGCTCCCTATAATCCCACATGGGTCTAGTTCATTTTGACCAATTTGCATGTTTCTTGAATGAAAATCCAAGGCGCAAAAAATCCAAATGTGAGAGGTAAAATTTTGAAAAAATGGGGTTCCGCCCACAATGGCCGACTTCCTGTAGGGTTTAGGGTGGGGTCATAATATAATTTTTTACTTGTCTTGACATGTTCTATGTTTGTACCAAATTTCATTTGTCTACGATGAAAAAGGTCTCTCATTGACGTAATGCATTTTGATTTTTGAGGTGGCGCTAATGAGTCATTTTGAAAGAATAATTTTTTTGAACATCAAAATAATAAATTTTTCACCAAACTTGAATTTTGGGTCCAATAAATTTGAGTTTTCGTTAACGTTCAGGGGGTCAAAAATGACTTCAAAGCGGTAAGTATAATAATAATAATAATAATAATAATAATAATGGAAATTTTTTTTCCACCCATTATTTTTCTCCTAAACCATAACAGCTACAGTCATGTGACTTTCTCACATTGTGCCCCATCACAAATAAGGCCCCTGTGATTTTTTTCACACGTCCACGTCAAAGCGTTTGTCTTCTACGAATTTTTGAAAATGAAATTTGAAGAGGGCGCTAGAGAGCCATTTTGTGAGAGAGTGCCTTGATTTGCATATCATTGCGTTCAGCTCACAAATGTGCATAAACTGCTGTATTAGCGTTTTCCCAACAAAAAATGTGTGAAAGAGAAATATTTTTTTGAAATATTCCAAAAATTATGATTTTGTTGAAAATTCACCCTGACCACACCCAAAGTCATAATCAAAATGTAATTGATAATCTTTAATCACACATGGGTTTAGTGGGATTTGGCCAAATTTGAAGTGTTTGTGATGAAAACTGGGCGAGAAAATGTCCTGAATGCGAGGGTGTGCACTTTTGTCGTTCCCGGGTTTGATCCAATATGGCCGACGTCCTGTACATTTTAGGGCGGGGCCATAATATCATTTTTGTCATGTCCCGACATGTTCTATTTTTTGATGTGAGTTTCGGATTTTTACGTTGACTTTTTTCCGAGTCGGGCTCCCATAGGCCCCATGAAAATCAAAGTTTGAGGTGGCGCTACCGAGTCGTCTTTCGTTATTTTTTCTCGGGGTCTTTTGTGACAATTAGAGCTCGTCGAGTTCTAATTTTTGACACCACTCACTGCCATGTCGGGGCGTGTTTACTACTTGATTTTTGCCATTTTCCACGGCTTCCGGACGCGGTTTTAATGAGTCCCTCGCCGGGACGGAGTCCCAGGCTCGGGCCTAATAATGGAAACGCATTTTCCACCCATTATTTTTCTCCTAAACCATAACAGCTACAGTCATGTGACTTTCTCACATTGTGCCCCATCACAAATAAGGCCCCTGTGATTTTTTTCACACGTCCACGACAAATCCATTGTCTTCTACGAATATTTGAAAATGAAATTTGAAGAGGGCGCTAGAGAGGCATTATGTGAGAGAGTGCCTTGATTTGCATATCATTACGTTCAGCTCACAAATGTGCATAAACGCTGTATTAGCGTTTTCCCAACAAAAAATGTGTGAAAGAGAAATATTTTTTTGAAATATTCCAAAATTTGCGATTTTGTTGAAAATTCACCCTGACCACACCCAAAGTCATAATCAAAATGTAATTGATAATCTTTAATCACACATGGGTTTAGTGGGATTTGGCCAAATTTGAAGTGTTTGTGATGAAAACTGGGCGAGAAAATGTCGTGAATGCGAGGGTGTGCACTTTTGTCGTTCCCGGGTTTGATCCAATATGGCTGACGTCCTGTACATTTTAGGGCGGGGCCATAATATCATTTTTGTCATGTCCTGACATGTACTATTTTTTGCTGTGAGTTTCGGATTTTTATGTCAACTTTTTTCCGAGTCGGGCTCCCATAGGCCCCATGAAAATCAAAGTTTGAGGTGGTGCTACCGAGTCATCTTTCGTTATTTTTTCTCGGGGTCTTTTGTGACAATTAGAGCTCATCGAGTTCTAATTTTTGACACCACTCACTGCCATGTCGGGGCGTGTTTACTACTTGATTTTTGCCATTTTCCACGCTCCGGACGCGGTTTTAATGAGTCCCTCGCCGGGACGGAGTCCCAGGCTCGGGCCTAATAAGAAACCAAGGAAGAACAATACCCCTCGCCATCACTTTGTGAATGGCGAGGGCTAAATATTGATCAGTAATGCTGTAATGAGTGTCCTATTTTAAGATTATTCACTTAGTTGTAGATCCCAAATTGAGATTAAGATTTTCCATCCTGTGAAAAGTGTAACGGCTCACGTAACGGAAACACGGAGCTGTGTGACGGCGTGAGTGTTAATTTCAAATTAATCAAATGTAATTGTTTTGAATATTTAAGCATGTTTTATTATTTTGTGACCAATATTGTACAATTGTGATTTATTCAGAGGGGAGATAGCACTGTCCAGGGTCTTCGGTGTGCCAAGTTGTTCTGGGCAGTTTGTCCGCCAGTTTAATGTGAGTTGAAGTTCAAGGGTTGTTAACTGTACTTCCCTTTCTATTGTACCGTTGCATTTGAATGTAAACTAAGTAGTGTTATTCTATGTTCTGTTATAGGATAAGCCCACTACTGTTGTCTTTTGACTGTTTTCTTTTGTCATATGTGTTTTTTTTTTACTGTTGATTGTTACAGAGAAACCTTTTTTTTCAAACCAAAATTTAATGCTGTTCTCCTGCTGGGGACAGTCGGGGAAATAAAAGATCCACATTAATTAATTTTTTTGAGTTGCTGGTGTCTGGTCCATACATTTTTCACCTGGCCAAAATTGACGTTTCATTAACGTTCAGGGGGTCAAAAATGGCCTCAAAGCGGTAAGTATAATAATAATGGAAAAAAAACATTTCCACCCATTATTTTTCTCCTAAACCATAACAGCTACAGTCATGTGACTTTCTCACATTGTGCCCAATCACACATAAGGCCCTTGTGAATTTTTTCACAAGTCCAAGACAAATCAATTGTTTCCTATGAATTCTTGAAAATGAAATTTTAAGCGCTACAGAGCAATTTTGTGAGAGAGTTCCTTGATTTGCATATCATTGCGTTCAGCTCACAAATGTGCATAAATGCTGTATTAACTTTTTCCCATCAACAAATGTGTGAAAGAGAAATATTTTTTTGAAATATTCAAAAAATTGCGATTTGGTTGAAAATTCACCATGACCACACCCAAAGTCATATGCAAAATGTAATTGATAATCTTTAATTACACGTGGGTTTAGTGGGATTTGACCAAATTTGGAGTGTTTGTGATGAAAACTGCGAGAAGATGTCCTAAATGCGGCGGTGTGTGCTTTTCTCATTCCTAGGTTTGATCCAATACGGCCAACTTCCTGTAAGTTTTAGGGCGAGACCACAATATTATTTTTGTCATATCCTTACATGTTCTATTTTTTAATGTAAGTTTCAGATTTTTATGTTGACTTTTTCCAGGTCGGGCTCCCATTGGCCCAATGAAAATTAAAGTTTAAGGGGCCGCTACCGAGTCATCTTTTGTAATTTTTTTCTCTGGGTTTTTGGTGACAATTTGAGCTTGTGGAGTTCTAATTTTTGATACCACTCACTGCCATGTCGGGGCGTGTTTACTACTACTGTTACTACTACTACTACTACTACTGTTACTACTACTACGGCCATTTTCTGGTTTTAATGAGTCCCTCGCTGGGACATCGTCCCAGGCTCAGGCCTAATAATAATAAAATAGCCGTACCTAAGTATGGTAAGCATAATAAGTGATAATACTAATAGAAAGCAATAGTATGGGCAATTGACCAGAAAACAAAACACACCTCTAGATCTCATTCTGCTGTCTGCTCCTGGTGTTGTTCCTAGTTGTCCTGTCCCCCACGTTCCCGGACACTGGCTCCCGCTCTGCTCCCCGTCCCGGTGCCGCCCACACCCCATCTCCTGTTCCCCGCCTAATGAACTTATCTACCTGTATTTTGATTCACAAACTGTGAATAAACACCGTAACACTTTCCCGAGTCCTGCACTATTTGGTCCGCTAAACCCACCCTTACGACAATCGGTTTATTTTGTCTGTATATATATATATATATATATATATATATATATATATATATATACACACACACACACTGCTCAACAAACAACAGGTGCACTAGAGGGGCAACAATAAGACAGCCCCCAAAACAGGAATGGTTTTCCAGGATGATACCTCTGTTATTTTTCCCTCCTCATCTCTTCCGGCAGATTTTTTTACTGACTGACTTTTTCCTTTGGCTTGGATCAACACTATTGATAGCATGGTGCGGTACCTCGACTCTGCAGAGGTTGCACAAGTGGTCCAACTCCTTCAGAATGGCACATCAATACATGCATTTGCAAGAAGGTTTGCCACATCAATACATGCATTTGCAAGAAGGTTTGCTGTGTCTCCCAGCACAATCTCAAGAGCATGGACTAGATTCCAAGAGACAGGTGGTTACTCCAGGAGAGCTGGGCAGGGTCGTAGAAGGTCCACAAACCCTCGGCAGGATCGGTATCTGCTCCTTTGTGCAAGGAGGAACAGGATGAGCACTGCCAGAGCCTTACAGAATGACCTCCAGTGGACCACTGGTGTGAATATTTCTGACCAAACAATGAGAAACAGACTCCACGAGGGTGGCCTGAGGGCCCGACATCCTGTAGTGGCCCCTGTGGTCACTGCCCAGCACTGTAGAGCTCAACTGGTATTTGCCATAGATCACCAGAATTGCCAAGTGCGCCACTGGTGTCCTGTGCTCTTCAATGATGAGAGCAGGTTCAACCTGAACACATGTGACAGACGTGAAAGGGTCTGGAAGCGAGCGAAGAATGTTATGCTGCCTGCCACATCATTGAGCATGACTGGTTTGGTAGTGGGTCAGTGATGGTCTGGGGAGGCATATCTCTGGAAGGACGCACAGACCTTTACAGGTTATATAATGGCACCCTGACTGTCATTAGGTATAGGGATGAAATCCTTGGACCAATTGTCAGACCCTATGCTGGTGCAGTGGGACCTGGGTTCCTCCTGATGCACGACAATGCCCGACCTCATGTGGCCAGAGTATGCAGGCAGTTCCTGGAGGATGAAGGTATTGATACCATTGACCTAAACCCAATAGAACACCTCTGCCAGGTTGCTCCTTAGACTGTCCAGGAGCCCAATAATGTCCTGGTCCAAATCTGGGAGGAGATCTCCCAAGACACCATCCATCGCCTCATTAGGAGCATGCCCTGCCATTGCCAGGCATGCATACAAGCACGTGGGGGCCACACTAACTACTGAGTATCATTTAGAGTTGCTATAATGACATTTTGGCAAAATAGACCCATCTGCTGCATAATTTTTGTCAGTTTAATTTTTGGGGTGTCTTTGGTTTAACCCCTCTGTAGGGAGATTGTTTTAATTTACATAAAATCATGTGGCATCCTTTTGTTACTAATAAATTACTTTCTCATTATTTTTGCCTTAAAGAGTTTATTTGTGTGTTCTTTATGGACTTCATGATTGAGCATTGGAATAGCTTTCTTCTGAAACAGACGCAAGACGTTTGCACTTCAACGCAATGTAACAAATATGGAACAATTAAAGATGTATATAACAAATTTAAGGTCTGTTCTAAAACATTTTAACCTATGAAGAATCCCAACACATTTGCTAACCTTTTTTTTTTTTGGTAACTAAAATGAGGTTGCCAACCTCATAAATAATTAAAGCCGCAAGCGGCATCGAACGGCCCTCGCGGGCCGTGCTTCGCACTCGGCCGACCCGGCACTCCCTGTGGGTGGCGCTGACGCGCCACTCGTCCCTTTTTTATTGCGACTTTGGGCTGCACTTGTCACCAAACAAGTCAAAACACATATGAAGTGCTGATGCACAAAATGCAAAAACATGGGTTTTCCAGGCATCGCCATGGCAACACCGTGCAAAATACACACTTGGCCCCAAGGACATTTTTGACGGTGACGACCTGAAGAATCACTGTGCCAAATTTCCCATTCCTCAATGAAGTGAATAAATCGTTATTAGACTTTGAAATGCATGAAAATTTGGAAATTAAAATAAACTTTG
This sequence comes from Periophthalmus magnuspinnatus, assembly GCF_009829125.3. NCBI lineage: Eukaryota > Metazoa > Chordata > Actinopteri > Gobiiformes > Gobiidae > Periophthalmus > Periophthalmus magnuspinnatus. Next base: position 13,805,746 of record NC_047143.1, read on the forward strand.
CATGCGCAAACGGGAGCAAATTTTGACTTTTGAAAATTGCAAAAATTCCATCGGAATTTTTGCGGCTTCGCCGCACGGAAACCATAAAAAGGATCATCATGAATTGGATAACTTTTGATGCCCCACTTGTCTAGATGATGTACAGTGAATTTCAGCCTTGCAGGTGAAGCGCCTTCAGAGGAGTTGACGAAAATGCGAGGTCAGCGAAAACGCTGAGTCGGCATTTTGGAATTTTCAATTCAAGATGGCCGACTTCCGGTGCGTCCGAGGGCGTGGCCATAATAATCTTTTTTGTTTGGCATCACTTGAAGAATGCATGTCCCGAATTTCGTGGCTGTATGAAAAAGTTGACGTCGACGTCTCCCATTGACGTCAAAAATTTGACTTTTGCAGGGGGCTCTGTCGCGCCATTTTTTTATGTCCAATGATGCACCACATAAAAAAATAAATTTTTCGCCAGACCTGAATTATGGGCAAAATTTGGTGAGTTTTGGAATATGTTCAGGGGGTCAAATTCCTGCTCAAAAAGCAGAAGAAGAAATAAAAATTAAAGCCGCAAGCGGCATCGAACGGCCCTCGCGGGCCGTGCTTCGCACTCGGCCGACCCGGCACTCCCTGTGGGTGGCGCTGACGCGCCACTTTCCTCTGTTTTATTGCGGCTTTGGACTCCGTTTGGCACCAAACAAGTGAAAAGACATCGGAAGTGCTGATGCACAAAATGGTAAAATTTGGCTTTTTCCAGGCATCGCCATGGCAACACTGTGCAAAATACAAACTTGGCCCCCTGGACATTTTTGACGGGGACGACCTGAAGTATCACTGTGCCAAATTTTATGTCCGTCGTTGACGGTAATAAGTCGTTATAAGACTTTGAAATGTACGAAAATTTTGAAATTTTCCCATTAGCATAACATGGGCGCTTTCGCGCATCGCCATGGCAACCCAGTGAAAACTATGACATGGGTCTGATTGACTTTTTTGATCAGGATGACATGAAGAGTCATGGTGCCAAATTTCACATTATTCCATGAAACTAATATTTTTCCCATGAATGGGAAAAATTCAGAGGATTCCCATTAGGATAACATTGGCAGTTTGGCACATTGCCATGGCAACACGGTGCAAAAGACGACATAGGTCTGATTGACTTTATTGATTGGGATGACCCAATGGAATTTTGTGTCAAATTTGGTAACATTTGGGAAAACTAAATTTTCGGCCTTCCATACAAATATATTAGATGTTCTGTAGGGGGCGCTATCGCGCCAATTTAGTTTCTATCATAATGAGTAGCTTTAGGCCCAAAAGTTTTACAACTGATTCGAATTTGAGCCAAATCGGACTTTGCATGCGCAAACGGGAGCAAATTTTGACTTTTGAAAATTGCAAAAATTCCGATGGAATTTTGCGGCTTCGCCGCACGGAAACCGTAATAGGGATCATCATAAATTGGATAACTTTTGATGCCCCACTTGTCTAGATGATGTACCGTGAATTTCAGCCCTGCAGGTGAAGCGCCTTCAGAGGAGTTGACGAAAATGCGACGTCAGCGAAAACGCTGACTCGGCATTTTGTAATTTTCAATCCAAGATGGCCGACTTCCGGTGCATCCGAGGGCGTGGCTATAATAATTTTTTTTTTTTGGCATCACTTGAAGAATGCGTGTACCAAATTTCGTGGCTCTACGCCAAAGTTGACGTCGGGACGTCTCCCATTGACGCAATGTATTTTGACTTTTGCAGGGGGCGCTGTCGCGCCATTTTTTTATGCCCAATGATGCACCATATAAAAAAATAAATTTTTCAGCAGACCTGAATTTTGGGCAAAATTTGGTGAGTTTTTGAAAATGTTCAGGGGGTCAAATTACTGCTCAAAGAGCAGAAGAATAAAAAAAAAAATAAAAAAAATAAATTAAAGCCGCAAGCGGCATCAAACGGCCCTCGCGGGCCGTGCTTCGCACTTGGCCGACCCCGCACTCCCTGTGGGTGGCGCTAACGCGCCACTTGTCTCTTTTTTATTGCGGCTTTGGGCTGCACTGGTCACCAAACAAGTCAAAACACATTGGAAGTGCTGATGCACAAAATGCAAAAACATGGGTTTTCCAGGCATCGCCATGGCAACACCGTGCAAAATACAAACTTGGCCCCTCGGACTTTTTTGTCGGGGGCGACCTGAAGAATCACTGTGCCAAATTTTATGTTCGTCGTTGACGGTAATAAGTCGTTATAAGACTTTGAAATGTATGAAAATTTGGAAATTTCCCCATTAGGATAACATGGGCGCTTTCGCGCATCACCATGGCAACCCAGTGAAAAATATGACTTGGGTCTGATTGACTTTTTTGATCAGGATGACATGAAGAGTCATGGTGCCAAATTTCACATTATTCCATCAAACTAATATTTTTCCCATGAATGGGAAAAATTGGAAGGTTTCCCATTAGGATAACATTGGCACTTTGGCGCATTGCCAAAGACAACATAGGTCTGATTGACTTTATTGATTGGGATGACCCAATGGAATTTTGTGTCAAATTTGGTAACATTTGGGAAAACTAAATTTTCGGCCTTCCATACAAATATATTAGATGTTCTGTAGGGGGCGCTATCGCGCCAATTTAGTTTCTATCATAATGAGTAGCTTTAGGCCCAAAAGTTTTACAACTGATTTGAATTTGAGCAAAATCGGACTTTGCATGCGCAAACGGGAGCAAATTTTGACTTTTGAAAATTGCAAAAATTCCGATGGAATTTTGCGGCTTCGCTGCACGGAAACCGTAATAGGGAACATCATAAATTGGATAACTTTTGATGCCCCACTTGTCTAGATGATGTACAGTGAATTTCAGCCCTGCAAGTGAAGCGCCTTCAGAGGAGTTGACGAAAATGCGACGTCAGCGAAAACGCTGACTTTGCATTTTTGAATTTTCAATCCAAGATGGCCGACTTCCGGTGCGTCCGAGGGCGTGGCCATAATAATCTTTTTTGTTTGGCATCACTTGAAGAATGCGTGTACCGAATTTCGTGGCTCTACGGCAAAGTTGACGTCGAGACGTCTCCCATTGACGCAATGTATTTTGACTTTTGCAGGGGGCGCAGTCGCACCATTTTTTTATGCCCAATGATGCACCACATAAAAAAATAAATTTTTCAGCAGACCTGAATTTTGGGCAAAATTTGGTGAGTTTTTGAAAATGTTCAGGGGGTCAAATTACTGCTCAAAGAGCAGAAGAATAAAAAAATAAAAAATAAAAATAATATTTTTAGCAAAAACAATATATCCGATAACATTAGAAACACATATTATACGTTTTTTGAAAGCTCTGGACCTTCCCCACGTCACCGTGGGGTCAATGGCGAATGACGAGCGCTAACGCGCTCGTCATTCGCCATGACGTCGGGGTCCGCCATTGACCTCCCATTGACTTCCATTCATTTTAGCAGTTATAAGTATGGCCCATGCCTGCGGCATGGGGGCTTGGATAGGGCTCGATGCCAGGAGTGTGCTTGGGGACATGAGCGCTTCGCGCTGCGTCAGCGTCAACACTGAGTCAATGGGCTTCGCCCATTGACTCAATGTTGACGCTGACATGCTAGCAAGAACAAATATGCAAGCCCTTGCCTACAGCATGGGTTGCTAGGACACAGGAGTCTGTGCAAGGTCGCGGTGCTGCCACGACCTTGCTTCGCGCGCAACTTCGTGAAGACAGTCTGCAACGATGAGTGCTTCGCACTCATCGTTGCGGAAGCAATAGGCCCTACGCCCTGTAGGGGCTCGGGCCTAATAATAATAATAATAAAAAAAATTAAAACTGCAAGCAGTGATAAAGGCCCTCGCCACCCCTTGCGACCGCGGGGTACATGCCACAGTGAAGAGCCTGCCTTTCGTTCCCGACTGAGTAATACTACTCCATTCATTCCAATGAGACCATTTATGACATTGTCACGCCTGAACGGTTGGAAATAGAGGTATGTCTTCATTGGCTTTTTTGTTCAGTATGATGAGAGGAATATGTTTACAAAATTTCAATGGTCTATGACAAAGTAATTATTTTTCATCCCAGTTAACCACAGCCCATGTATTTCAATGAGAAATGTCAGACGTTGCCATGGCAACACCTTTCAAAATAGAGGTATGGTGTTATTGACTTTTTTGTTCAGTATCAGAATAGGGATGTCCATGCCAAATTTCAAATGTTTGTGACAAAGTAATTTTTTTGTGTACCATTTAAAATTTCAAGGGGGCGCTGTGGAGCAATGTAATATTTGACATATGTGAATTGCATGTCTATGCACTCAGATGAAAATTTTGAACAAAATGTATATTAATGCCGGGAATTAGGACACTGCATATTTGAGTTACGGGCCATTTAAAACTGCAAAAAACATCTTTGCAGGCTGGCCACACCCACATTTTATGATTTAGGAAAATCCAAGACAGTTCCCTATAATCCCACATGAGTCTAGTTCATTTTTACCAATTTGTAATTTTCTTGAAAGAAAATCCAAGGCACGAAAAATTCAAATGTGAGAGGTAAAATTTTGGAAAAATGGGGTGTCGCCCACAATGGCCGACTTCCTGTAGGGTTTAGGGTGGGGTCATAATATAATTTTTTACTTAACTTGACATGTTCTATGTTTGTACCAAATGTCATTTGCCTACGATAAAAAAGGTCTCTCATTGCCGCAATGTATTTCAAATTTTGAGGTGGCGCTATTGAGTCATTTTGATACGTTAATTTTTTTGAACATCAAAATACAAACTTTTTTGCTAATCTTGAATTTCAGGCCATAGTTTGATGAGTGTAGAGCATCTATTTAGTCTACAACAAAGTCCAGTACTCTGAACCCCATTCATTTCAATGACACATTTATTATGTTACCACGGTAACATAATTGAAAATAGAGGTATGTTCTCATAGGCTTTTTTGTTCAGTATGATGAGAGGAATATGTGTACCAAATTTCAATGGTCTACGACAAAGTAAGAATTTTTCATCCCAGTTATCCAAAACCCATGTATTTCAATGAGAAATATCAGACGTTGCCATGGCAACACCTTTGAAAATAGAGGTATGGTGTCTTTGACTTTTTTGTTCAGTATAGCAATAGGGATGTCCATGCCAAATTTCAAATGTTTATGTCAAAGTAATTTTTTTGGTCCAATTCAAACGTTCAAGGGGGCGCTGTGGAGCAACTTATTGTCTGACCTGTGTAAATTGTATATCTATGTGTTCAGATCAACAGTTTGAATAAAAAAGTATATTCATGCCGGAACGTAGGACACTAACTGTGTGAGTTACATGCAATTTAAAACTGTACAAAATGGCTTTTTTCTTTGCAGGCTGGCCACACCCACATTTTCATACGTTAATTTTTTTGAACATTAAAATAAAATTTTTTTCACCAATCTTGAAGTTTGGGTCCAATAAAATTTACTTTTCGTTAACGTTCAGGGGGTCAAAAGTGGATTCAAAGTCGCGACCAAAATAATAATAATAAGAAGAAGAATGGAAACGCATTTTCCACCCATTATTTTTCTCCTAAACCCTAACAGCTACAGTCATGTGACTTTCTCACATTGTGGCCCATCACAAATAAGGCCCCTGTGAATTTTTTCACACGTCCACGACAAATCGCTTGTCTTCTACGAATTTTTGAAAATGACTCGATGTTGACGCTGACATGCTAGCAACAACAAATATGCAACAACAAATATGCAACAAATATGCCTACGGCATGGGTTGCTAGGACACAGGAGTCTGTGCAAGGTCTCATCGTTGCTTCGCACTCATCGTTGCGGAAGCAATAGGCCCTACGCCCTGTAGGGGCTCGGGCCTAATAATAAATTATTTTATTGTCTAATAATATTCCCAAGAATTTTACATCAGTTACTTGATCTAACATCATTGATTGTAAGATTTATTTTATCTTCCTCCTTGTACCAAAATCATGTACTTAGTTTTTCCCCAAATTATTAATAATTGATTTCGATCAAACCAGCCCTTTACTTTAGCCATTTCTATCTGCAACCACTCTAGTAACTCTCTTAAATTCTGCCCTGAACTGTGGTGTCATCCACAAATAACAAATAATTTACATTTCTGGCTACTTCACAAACCTCTGGAGACCAATTTTCTTTCAAAGTTTCTATCAAAGTCCTCAAAAAGTGAGCACGATCTCATGTATGCTCCACACTATCTCTGAGTCCAGAGAGGAAACTGAGGCCGTCTGACAACAGTTATTCTGCACAGGCTTGACTTTTTTGTGTTTGTCTTTCCTATCATTAAAAGTTCACTTAAATTATCAGATAGAATTCCACAAATAGCAAAACATGACCAAATGAAACAGCTGGGTTTAGGGTAGTTTAGCCACTTCACAAGCTGATGTTAAGAGCTCAGAAAATCGCATTTACTCTTGCTGCAGCCATGACAACCCCCAGGAAGTAGAGACTTCTATTTTAGAGAGTTCTGTATTGATGACATCACATCAAGAACAATTGTATCCAAACGTTCAGCATAATGAACACATTTTCTGATACTTTAAACATGATTTCAACAGAATAAAGGTGTTTACTTATATTTTTGCTTGTCAAATAATAATTTATGTTTACATTAGATGAGTTTGTTTCAGCCTAGTGTCCAATATGGTTGTTAGGGTACCCCCTGGTGTGATGTCATGATTTACAACTAAAAAGTAAAATTTGAAAGCTAAAAAAATGCAAACTGGAAAAAAAATGCTAACAGTTTTACCTAAATCTTAAATATAATATATAAATATAATCTTAAGTGTATTTTTAGTAAAATGAGTAGTCTAACCTGTCAAAGGCACTTTAACTGGACTGATATGTATACCATTATTCCAGTCCTCACCTTGATTTTGATGGTGTTTGCCACTATGCCATCCACAGTGTCCTCAGTGAAGGGGTCAAAGCACTTGTCAGTTCTCCTCATGAACTCGGGTTTGAGCAGATACCCACTGTGGCCATTGTACTCGAATACTCCCATGTTGAGCTGCATGGGGAGGTCTGGGGAGAGGAAAGAGAGTATATGACATAAATACATTCTAAATCATAAAATAGACAAAACATTAAATAATTGAACATATGAAAAATTATATTCAGATCAGATTACCTTTTTAATGTAAAGTGCCTAGGCACATTGTGGATGCTGAAGGCTGACCACCAAAATCTGTTTACTCTGCATTTATATGTAGAGGTGGGTAGAGAACTCAGTTACATTTACTTGACTTTTTAAAGAAATTGTACTTTTTGGAGTAGTTTTCTGACACCATACATTTATTCCTACTTATTAGTAGTAATTAGCAATATATTCTACTCAAGTAAGAGTACTGTTACACTGTCAAAGTTGTGGTTACTCTTCTCACTATGAGTAAATAGCAAAAGCTTTGTGTTGACAATTAAAAAAACATTTGAACATTTGTTTTTCATGCACTTCAGATATGATTTAGTTTGACAAAACAATAAATAACACACACAGTCTGGTATTTTGAAAGGATAGGCACAAAAATGAGACAGATCAACTGTTAAGTCCAGACAGTTACTCTTACTACTTGATTAGTCTTTTTGCCAAATACTTTTTCACTTTTACTTAAGTTACTTACGCAAGTAAAAGTATAAAGTAATAGATTATGAAATTAGTACTTTAATGCACTTTGTACATTTACTCTACTACTAACTCATTGCTGAAGTTTTTATTTGTGTCAGCTCACAGTATCAAGGAGATTTTCATTTAGCTGTTTTTTATTGTTTAGATGACGATGTGGAAATTCTTAAACCTAAACATGTCACTAGTCTAATGTGTTTTTTAATAATCACATGTACAGGGCAGTGGGTGGGGATAGGTAGGTGAAAACAGAAATTGTTTGAGCAGACAAGCCTAAAATGCAGGATGATAAAGGATTACTCAAATATCAATTAATCAATAAAAATTTAACTGGCAGTAAATTAACACCATTATATCATGCTTAAAAGGATATAAAAGCTGACAATGCCCTGTCTTCTTTAAAGCAGACCCATTATGCCAAAAATTTACTTTTCAGTTTAAAATCATGGTACAGTTTCCCTTCCCCATTTACTCACCTGAAGTTGTATTCAGAATGATTAATGCATGTTTGAGCATGATGCCATTTTGTAGATCAACTCTGTTTTCACTGCCACTGGTAACCACTGCCCACTGCTCTATACTTCGCTGTGCAAGCTTATTTTCTTAATCTATGATACTCATATGATTCTGCAGCATTTTGGCAGTCATTTTGATACAAATGGAAAAAATCTGTAGCTCACTAGCGTGATGTGCACTCCATAAGGGTGCAATTTTGGCTACACACCTCTGTTTAAATCTACAGTAATTTATTGTCTCAAGAGACTCTTTAGTAATCATATTTGAAAATGCCCTACTATGAACCATATATAAATAGTATTCTTACCAAGCGTTTGAAAGTTTAGTGCCACCATCTGGCAGCCCACGTTCCAGAAGAGCTGGGGCATGTAGTTGGAACTGTCCACCCTGGTCCCTTTGGGGTAGACGCGACTCAGCTGGTTCTTGTTGTATCTGAGATTAGGCTGTTACGGAACCACACTATAGCTAAACTATGACATTTACCATCCAGCAGTGTTCTTTGTTTTAGAAGACATGCATTGTTTCTTCTGATAAATGTTCAAATTTGGTTAATAAAACTACAGGCTAATTAACAAGAGCATTTAGTAAAAACAAGGACCACATTGTTTAACATACAAACCCTGTATATTTAGGGAGAATTTTTCTCTCAAGCAGAAAACACTCTGTTCCACCTTGTGATGTCATGCTCCACTGTGTTTTTAAACTCCATACACCTTCAGTAGAACCATTTGGATGATTTCAGCCCTGGGATTGGTAATTTCTACTAAAAAAAAAAGGTAAAAGGTAGCTGTTAACTTGAAAACTACTGCTTCATGACATCAAAAGTTAGAACAGAGGATTTTGAGCATGATGATGATTGATGTAGACAGAGTAATAATGCAGGATTACTGTATTTTCCGCACTATAAGGTGCACCTAAAAGCCTTTAATTTTCTCAAAAACCCACAGTGCGCCTTATAATCCGATGCGCCTTATATATGGATCAATATTGGTCAATTATGACACCCGTAGTCAGGAGGCGTCGCCAAAGTAATAGCGGTAATAACCCTTTAGGTCTAGGTAAGCTATACTGGCCCATAGTGTGCTCAGTCCTTAGACTTGTATTCTTTTTTAGCCATAAAAATCATGTTAAACGAAGTATCAGAATTTACTGCATTTTTTCACACAACTACTTCTATTTTACACATCCATCCGTATTTTTTTCTTTTACGAATTGAATAAATGACTGGGAAAATCCCCGCAGCACCCGCGCTCTCATTCGTCACCAGGGACAATAGAGGCAGATTACCGTAATGATGGTAAAATATTTAGATAGCCGCTTTGAGACGCCGTTTGAATTTACATGAGAGCATGACTGGGCGTGGAGTTACGCTGCTGGAAAGTCCGCAACCCGCTCTATTGGCGACGATAGGATCCGACGCTATAGGGATAACGGGGAGACAGGGAGACGGGGAGACGGGGAGACGGGGAGACGGGGAGACGGGGCCGGGCGACATACGCCACAATCTGCCAATGGATTGCGGATGCCTGGGCTGATATATCAGTGTCAACTGTGGTCCGAGCTTTCACGAAGGCAGGAGTTGTCACTGAACTGCCAGACAACAACAGTGACACGGATAATGGCGATTTTGACGAGACGGAATCGGGCACTTTGAACGCCGAGCTCGCCCAACTGTTCAACTCAGACACTGAAGAGGAAGAATTCGACAGATTCGTGAATGAGGAATGAACTGAAAAAGTGAGCTTTATGTGTTTCTTTCATGTGTTTACAACTAAACAAGGCTGGGAGATATTGTGAATATGGACATTAACGTTTGAACAATGCTGAGTTATTGTTATTGCTTTGCACTATTTCGAGAGTTACTATATTGTGAATTCAATAACTTGTTTTGTGAGTTTTTTTATTCTATTAATAAAGTTTGACTGACTGACTTATCTGACTCTTTTGTTGACATTTCCTTTAGCGCAGCTCTATCTTGTAGATGCATAACACAACCCCAGATACTGCAGTAGTTTATAGCCTATGCGCCTTATAATGCGGAAAATACGGTACTAAAACGTGTGAATGAAACAAAACACAACTGGGTATGCTTTTGATGAGGTGACAACATTCTACCGTGCCTTAAAGCTCACAACAATCTATTTTGTATAATATAAGACCGTTAATTTTGGCTTGCAACACATTCAATCAGTAATTTATAGATCAAACTTGACATTTAATTAAAAAAAAAAAAAAAAAGTACTACAATGTATGCATCCAACCATTACATTAACTTTGACTTGTTAAAAAGCCCCAATAGCCTTAACACAGCCAGAGTATTGCAGTACAATATATTCAAAATTATACATAATCTGAATGCATTCTTCATTGTATTCTAAAATGATTGCACAGTCGACAGGATGAGAACCAAGTGACACTGACACGATTAGAGGAGTTACATCAGAACAGTGGTTATGTAAAAGGATACTCTACAAACTTAACGGGGGAATTCTTCAGAATGTCCATGCCTTTGGTCTCCACAAATGACGACATCTCAAAGAACTTGTTCCTCTCTATGAAAAAAACAACACGGCTGCATTCAAACAATAAACCTCTAACTATTGCCAATGGAGCTCAACAGTGACCACCTGCTCTGGTTCTAGAAGTAAACCAAGTTAAATTACCATAAATCTTTCACATAGACATTTAAAAAATATATATATATTAAGAGTTCAAAGGTATAGCAACTAAGTGCTAACTAATATTCATAACGTGATTGTTTTAAGACTAAAAGGCACATTTAAAATGCTTAAATAAATGTTAATATAAGTTTCAGAGACAAATTTAAGTCAAATTCTGGGTACTGTGGTCATTGGCCCTGAGCAAGTTGTCAAACCTTTTTTTTTTTTTTTTTGGAAAGTCTATGAGAAAAATGAATGGGAAAATTACTTCTGGAAATCGGGGGTGGGCGGTCACTCTTGAACTTTGTGAACAAGTATCACACATATACAACCCCAGTTCCAATGAAGTTGGGACGCTGTGTAAAACTTAAAAAAAAAAAAAAATACAGAATACAATGATTTGCAAATCCTTTTCAATCTATATTGAGCTGAATAAACTACAAAGGCATGACATTTAATGTTCAAACTGATAAACTTTATAGTTTTTTATGCAAATATTCACAATTTTCTATTTGATGCCTGCAACATGTTCCAATAAAGCTGAGACAGGAGCAACAAAAGAATGAGAAAATTGAGGAATGCTTAAAATACACCTGTATGGAACACTCCACAGGTGAACAGGTTAATTGGAAACAGGTAGGTGTCATGGTCGGATATAGAAGGAGCATCCCTGAAGAGTTCAGTCATTCACAAGCGAAGATGGGACGAGGTTCATCACTTTGTAAACAACTGCGTGAGCAAATAGTCCAACAGTCTAAGAACAATGTTTCTCAACGTAAATTGCAAGGAATTTAGGGATTTCATCATCTAATATCATCAAAAGATTCAGAGAATCTGGAGAAATCTCTGCCCATAAGTGGCAAGGCCGAAAACCAACACTGAATGCCCGTGACCTTCGACCCCTCAGGTGGTACTGTATTAAAAACAGACCACATGGGCTCAGGTACACTTCAGGAACCCACTGTCAATTAACACAGTTTGTCGCTACATCTCCAAGTGCAAGTTAAAACTGTACCATGCAAAGCGAAAGCCATATATCAACAACACCGCCGGTTTTTCTAGGCCAGAGTTCACTTGAGATGGACTGACGCAAAGTGGAAAAGTGTGCTGTGGTCTGACAAGTCTACATTTCAAATTGTTTTTGGAAGTCATGAACATCGTGTCCTGCAGGCCAAAGAGGAAAAGGACCATTCGGATTGTTATCAGCGCAAAGTCCAAAAGCCAGCATCTGTGATGTATGGGGGTGTGTTAGTGCCCATGGAATGGGTAACTTGCACATCTGTGAAGGCACCATTAATGCTGAAAGATACATACAGGCTTTGGAGCAACATATGCTGCCATCCAAGCAACGTCTTTTTCAGGGACGTCCCTGCTTATTTCAGCAAGACAATTCCAAGCCACATTCTGCAGGTGTTACAATTCCGTGGCTTCATAGTTAAAGAGTGTGGTACTAGACTGACCTGCCTGTAGTCCAGACCTGTCTCTCACTGAAAATGTGTGGCGCCTAATGAAGCGCAAAATACAACAACAGAGACCCCAGACTGCTGAGCAACTGAAGTTGTACATTCAGCAAGAATGGGAAAGGATTCCTCTTGCAAAGCTTCAGCACTTAGCGTCCTCAATTCCCAAATGCTTATTGATTGTTGTTAAAAGAAAAGGTGATACAACACAGTGGTACAGCTTTACTGGAACGTGTTGCAGACGTCAAGTGAAGTCAAGTGAGTGAATCTTTGCATAAAAACAATAAAGTTTATCAGTTTGAAGATTAAATATCACGTCTTTGTAGTTTATTTAGTTCAATATAGGTTGAAAAGGATTTGCAAATCATTGTATTCTGTATTTTTTTAAAGTTTTACACAGCATCCCAACTTCAACGGAATTGGGGTTGTATAATGGTATTTGAAGTCACAAAATATAGTCTATGGTTGAAACCCACCCATATACAGGGAGAAGAATAAGACTGTTTTTTTTGTATTGATACATGGAGACACGATACATACATTAGCAAACACTGACAAAGAAATGAATCTGAAAACTCAAATGGATTTAAACAACACTTTTTCAGGAACCTGTGATCAATTCAAGCATTCATGGTCCAGTTTAGGGGTTTGATTTTCACAAAAAAGAATGAGCTGACTAGAGAGTGACTAACTGACACTCTTGACTAATGCTAGTAGTTCCAACTAAGCCAGTTCTTCCTGGTTAAGTTGTGTTAAAATAAACCTCAGATTAAAGTCTAATTTGAGTCACAAAGCTTCAAACAGAGCAGAGCCTACATTAGCCTCATGCCCACAGGGAATGTTGATGACATTAGCTGCAAAGTATCAAAAGTTGCTGTGCAAACTTACTACATGCCACTTCAAAGCTCTTGAACTTGACAGGTTCGATATAGTTGACAAGGGTGGACATTTCCTCTGTGGCGTTGACCTCACTGCTCGCCGTGCCCTGAGACACACAGTGGTACAAGCTGGGTTAGTGAAGCCCCAAACCTTATTTCCTGTGTCACAAAGGCAACTCACATTTTAGAGTAGTTAGATCGTTCTAGTAAGAAACACAGCAGAGCCTGATATTGCTATTGACCAGTAAGAGGGGGTATTTTACATCTACAGAGTATTAATAGCTAACACATAACATATCAAGCACACCAAGTTAGTGTTTTTGTTTTGAAAATGCTATACTCACTGAAAACAACATATTAACATGTTTTTGTAAGTTTTCCTCTCTCCTCGTCACTCTCACTTCAGTGTTATCACAAGGCAATTACAGTGTGTCGTAATCAGGTTTTTGAAGCTGTTGTATATTTTTTTGTATCCTGATTTTGTATATTTATGGAAAATGTTGTGTGGAAGCATGGGTGATGTAAGCATGTGGGCTTAACATTGGACAGCTAACCGGGAGCAGGGTTCGAATAGGGCCTGGGAGAGATGGTAAAATTACTCAAACAAGCATGGATGACATCTAAAACCTCTTCAGGCATGTTTCTGATGAGGGAACAATGTTGTAACATGGCAGAGAGCTCCAAGTACATTTTGCATATAACCCTTCCATCCATTTTCTTCAGCTTATCCGGGGCCGGGTCGCAGGGGCAGCAGTCTAAGCAGGGACTTCCAGACTCACCCCAGACACATCCTCCAACTCCTCCGACCCCAAGGCGTTCCTAGACCAGCCGAGAGACATAATCCCTTCAGCGTGTCCTGGGTCTTTCCCATGGCCTCTTCCCGGTGGGACATGCCTGGAACATCTCCCTAAGGAGGCGTCCAGGAGGCATCCTGAACAGATGCCCGAGCCACCTCAACTGGTGAGGGTAGGAATGTAGATCAACCGGTAAATCGAAAACTTTGCCTTCTGGCTCAGCTCCTTTACCACAACGGACCGCTACAGTGACCGCATTACTGCAGATGCTGCAGAGATCCGCCTGTCAAACTCACGCTCCATTCTTCCCTCACTCGTGAACAAGACCCTGAGATACTTGAACTCCTTCACTTGAGGCAGAGACTCACCATCCATCCAGAGAGGGCAAGCCACCTTTTTCCAGTCGAGAACCATGGCCTCAGATTTGGAGGAGCTGATTCTCATCCCAGCTGTTTCACACTCGGCTGCAAACTGCCCCAGTGCCTGCCCCAGGTCCTGGCTCGATGAAGCCATCAGGACAAAATCATCTGCAAACAGCTGAGATGAGATCCTGTGGTTCCGAATCCAGACCCCCTCCAGCCCCTGGCTGTGCCTAGAAATTCTATCCATAAATATAATGAACAGAACCAGTGACAAAGGGCAGCCTTGGCGGAGTCAAACATACACCGGGAACAAGTCTGACGTACTGCCGGCAATGCGAACACAGCTCCTGCTCTGGTCAGACTGGGACCGGACAGCCCTTAGCAAAGGGCCCCGGACGCCATACTCCTGAAGCACCCCCCAAAGGACACCACAAAGGACACAGTCGAATTCCTTCCCCAGATCCACAAAACACATGTAGACTGGTTGGGCAAACTCCCATGAGCCCTCGAGGACCCAATGGAGAGTATAGAGCTGGTTCAGTGTTCCGCAACCGAGATGAAAACCACACTGCTCCTCCTGAATCCGAGGTTTGACTATTGCTCGGATTCTCCTCTCCAGTACCCTGAAATAGACCTTACCGGGAAAACTGAGGAGTGTGATTCCCCTTTAATTGGAACACACCTTCCGACCCCCTTCATATACAGAGGAACCACCACCCCAGTCTGCCAATCCAGTGGCACTGTCCTCAACCACCACACAATGTTACAGAGACATGTCAGCCAAGACAGCCCCACAACATCCATAGACTTGAGGTACTTAGGACGGATCTCGTCCACCCCGGAGCCTTGACACCGAGGAGCTTGCCAACCACCTCAGTGACTTCAGCCAGGGTAATGGACGAGTCCGTCTCCGGGTCCCCAGTCTTTGCTTCCTCCTCGGAAGACGTGACGTGTTGGTGAAGTACTGCTTCCCCCTCCTGAGGCATTGGATGATTCGCTAGAATCACTTTGAGGCCATCCAATAGCCCTCTTCTATGGCCTCCCTGAACTCCTCCCAACCCCGAGTTTTTGCCACTTCAACCACACGAGCCGCAGCACACTTGGCCCACCGGTACTCATCAGCTGCCTCAGGAGTCCAACGAGCCAACAAGGCCTGATGGCATCCTTTACTTCCGGTGTCCACCACCGGGTTCAGGGGTTGCCACCACAACAAGCACCGCAGACCTTACAACCACAGCTACAAGCAGCCGCATCGACAATAGAGGTGGAGAACATGTTCCACTCGGAGTCTATATCCCCAGCCTCCGCCGGCATTAGGGAGAAACTCTCCCAAAGGTGTGAGTTGAAGACCCCTCTGACAGAGGGCTCCGGCAGATGTTCCCAGCAGACCCTCACAATACGCTTGAGCCTGCCAGGTCTGTCCGGCTTCCTCCTCCGCCAGCAGATCTAACTCACCCCCAGGTGGTGATCGGTTGACAGCTCAGCCCCTCTCTTCACCAAGTGTCCAGGACACGTCGCCGGAGATCAGATGACACGTCAACAAAGTCGATCATTAACCTCCGATCTAGGGTGTCCCGGTTCCACATGCACTGTGTTCGAACAAAGTGTTTGTTATGGAGAAACTGTGACTAGTACGGAAGTCCAATAACAAAACACTGCTTGGGTTCAGATCAGGGAGGCCATTCTTTCCAATCATGCCCCTCCAGGTGTCACTGTCATTGAAGTCCACCAGGAGAACATTGGAGTCCCCGGTTAGTGCACTGTCTAGTACTCCTCCCAGGCACTCCAAGAAGGCCTGCAATGCTGTTCACCCGTATGCCAACACAATAGTGAGAGACCTGTCCCAGACCCGGAGGCGCAGGACCCTCTCGTTCACCAGGGTGAACTCCAACATGTTGCGGCTGAGCTGTGGGGCAATAAGTCCACACCAGCTCGCCGCCGCTCCCCGCAGGCAACGTCAGAGAAATGGACAGTCAAGCCCCTCTTGAAGAGTTGGGTTATAGAGCCCAAGCTATGGGTGGAGGTGAGGCCGACTATATCTAGCTGGTAATGCTCAACCTCTTGCACAAGCTCAGGCTCCTTCGTCCCCGGTGAGGTGACATTTCATGTCCCCACAGCCAGTCTCCATTTCCGAAGATCTGGTCGTCGAGGCCCTCGGCTTCGACTGCCGCCCAGATCTCTTCACACCCACCCCTCATGGGTCCTCCCACAGGTGGTGGGTCCACGGGAGGATGGCCCCACATTGCTCCTTCAGGCTGGGCCCGGCCAGGCCCCGTGGGGAAAGGCTCAGCCACCAGGCGCCAGTCCGGGCGACGTAACTGGCCTTGTTCTAATTCTCATCATAATCTAACCCCGTCTTTACTGTTTAGCCAGTGGTTATACTTCACCCCATTGTACTCACAAGGTGGAAGACATATTATGCATTTCAGGGTACATTTTGTTGATTGTAAACTGTAAGGAGATTTTCCATTTCATGTTTTTTTGTTTAAATGATGATATGTGGACATTCTTAACCCTACATGTGTCACTCTGAGTCCAATTTTGTTTTTTTAATTTCATGTAAAGGGAAGTGGGTGGGGGATAGAGAATAGGTGAAAACAGAAATAGTTTGAGCACTCAAGCCTAAAATGCAGGATGATACAGCATTACTCAAACATCAATTAATTAATAAAAATTCAAGCAGAAGTAAATGAATGATATCATGGAGCACCATTATATCACCCTTAAAAGGATGAGAATGAAGTCTTCATTAAAGCGGACCTATATTTTGTCAATTTAATATCTGTTGGCGCACCAAGTGAAACTGTTTCAATGAGGCTAAAACAATAGCTGTAATTTCAAAGTTAAATGCAGGGCTGAAATTATCCCAATAATTCTAGGGAAGGTATGTTTCACAGTGGAACATTTCCTGTATTACCACTTGACATTACAAAAAGTAAGAGTGTTTTCAGTTTGAGAAAAAAAACACAGCCTAAACTACATAGCAGACACAAGCACTTTGTCTGCTTTAAGTCTACTGTTAAGATCTAACAATCACTCCAAACCCTTTGGCTACTCCGCATTGCACACTGCACATTTCAGTTAGGTTCATAATACTCTGTCGAATGAGGCAGAGAGCAAAAGGTTGGTTTATGCCATTTATTTATAGTCTAGGGTTTATTACTACACCTTGTGAAATGTAACATACAAAGAAGATTTAAGATTTTAGTCGCCTCCATAAGCTCATCTCTGAGCTGAGGTTCAGCGTTTAAGGAGCCAGGTTACTGAATCAAAGCCTGACTATGTTCAGAGGAAGGTAGTACATTTTTAAAGAGTACTTTTCTAGCAGCTTATTTTTATTCCTACTTTTATTGAAGTAAGAGTACTCTTGACTAAAGGTTTTGGTGTCTACAACAATGATTTGAGCATTTCTGTTGTACTGCTCCTTCAGTGTCTTTTGGAAATGCCAGATTTTGTGCATTATTTAATATTTAGTCCTTACATGAACAAATTATAAATCAGATGTTACGTTCCAGTGCTTACTCTATGTTACTCTTATTTGAGAAGTGCTTTTCCCAAATACGTTTTAATTAAAGAGTTATGTCTTGGAGCACTAGTTACACTTATAAGTGATAAGTGATTTTAAAGTAATGTTACTCATAGTTGACTAGTTTTTGGCTACTCTACCCACCTATGAATATGTCCAACCAGCTTTGCAATATACTCCTTTTAACTTACCTCATCTGAGTTGGGCTTCTTCAGCTCGGTCAGAGGCTCCTCTTCCTCCTCATCCTCACTCTCCCCCTCACCTCCTGCATCCCGGAAAACAATTAGCATAGGCCTTTTTACTGAAATTCCTGTTTTTAGATGGTAAAGACACAATGTGCAGGATCTAACATAGGACTACGGATTATTCAGGCTTTCTAACTACTTTGGACAATTGTTATCACATTTAGAAAATATTTTGAGGCCCTAGGTGTTTTGCAATGCTGATACGGGTATTGGCAAATACCATACATTTTTCAGGTATCAGTATAGTATTCAGGCCAAATCACTTATCCGATACCACTCTGTATTTTCCAGAATGAGAAATGCAAGCACTGTCACTGTTACTGTCTGTGGCTAATGCTACCTTTAACGCCCAGAGCAGATTAAATGCAGAGTGTGGAGACTCTGTAGACACTTAAAACATGCCAATAATAACATAAAAGACATTTGAGTTAGACATTGAGTCTTCACTCTTACAATGTTATGTCCAGTTAATAGATTTAAACTTCGTCTTTTGCTTTAGTGTGGATACTGAACTTAGTAAAATAACTACAGAGAGTGCAGCCCAACACCAGACTAACATGGACTTTGTTTACTCTGCATAATTAGCCATGTGCTCTGAAGATGAGAGTCTTTTTTACAGGACTCACTGCTGTTTTTATCCATGCACTGTGGTAGAAAGTGTCCAAGTAGAAAACTAAAAGTTGTTAAATTAGCACTCATTATCAAATTAGAAATAATCAGGAACATTATACATATGGCAAATACTTTATTCCTCAAAATCTCATTTATTTTTGTAGATTTTCTGTAAAGATAGCCTTTTATTTTTTGGTCTTATACTGTAGCAAAATTGAGTAGCCTTAGTCTACTTCTTCATATTTGCTGTTGCACCAAGTGGAACAGTTTCAGTGAGGCTAAAACAATAGCTGAAATTTCAAACTTAGGCAAATGAAGGGCTCAAACTATCCAAATGATTCTAGTGAAGGTATGTGGGGAAAAAAAAAAAAAAAAATCACATTTTCTGTATTACCACTTAATAGCGTCACAAGAAAGAGTGTTTTCAGTTAGAGAAAAGAACATAGCCTAAATAAGCAGGATTTGTGTGTTAAACATGTTTGAATGAAACAAAACACAACTCCAAGTATGTTTGTGATGAGGAAATAACATTATAACACAAATCAACAACAGTGCCATATAGGTCCTTTAAGCACTGAGCATTTTAAGCTCCACAGAGTGAGACAGATTAAACTACAGATAGAAATGAGAACATTTTCATTACAAAGATCAGTTCTAGGCCCTTTCTACTTAGAATAAGCCTGTGCACATGTGCAGCATGGTTTCCATCCTGTGTATCATGTTTTTACTGACCAATGGACTTGCGAGGCTCCGAGTCTTTGATCATCCTCTCAGCGAGCCTCTCCTCTCCATTGGACAGACATTGGCTTCCAATGGTCTCAGACAGGGGGCAGTCTACACACAAACACAGCTTTAACCTCACGTCCCGGGGCAAATAAGACTCTGTGATTGCATGGTGCCAGAAAAAACATAATACTGGCCAATAGCAACATTAAAAGGGTTTCCAAAAAGTCTGAGCCTGCTTTGGGGGTTGTTGTTGCATGTATACAGCATGCTCTGAAACAAACTGTGATGACTTGACAAAGCTCAAAGGTGTGAAATTAATGACTACTATCTATTTAATGGCACTGTACCTGATTTTTACTGTCTAAAAATATGAAAAATAGAACTAGCTTATTTTAATGAGACACTTTGAAAATGCCTCATGTTCCAATGTTGATGATGTGTTGAACGCTGTGACTTCAAGTGTTTTGAATGTTCTGGACACCATTTCCCCGATGAAGGTTAAAATGGTTAAAGATAAGCAGAAAGGAGAAAGTCAGGGCACAGAAAGGGGAGTGCCGGAGGGCTGAACGGGAATGGTGGAAGTCAACGCTTCAGGTTCATTATGAGATTTACAGAGAAATGATGCACATGTGCAGCCACAGTTTATGTAGTAACAACTCTCATGTCCTGTTTACAACAGTAAACAGATTAACAAACCCCCCAGCTCCACTGCCGTTAGAACTAATTTCCACATCTGAGTGCAATGAGTTTGCAGTATTCTTTAATGACTAGACTCAGGGTATTAAAAATGCCATTAATTCCATGATGCAAATAACAACCCAGCACCCATCTAGACACTTGGACAGTTTTGTCAGTTACAGGTACAAAGTGCGTCAGCTCTAAGAGATCGTCACCAGTCTGAGTTCATCTACATGCTGCCTCGATGTGTTACCTGCTGTCATGAGTCCAGTCTGCCCTTGTGTTTCTGTGCCGTCTTCCCCCTCCCTTCTGTGTCTATGCCTAGAGCTGGGCGGAGACTCCGGCACCACCTCCTCACACCTGTAGTTCATCAAGCAATCAAGCCTTCACCTGGGAAGTATTAAGAGGCTGTGCATCTCTACACTCTCCGCCAGATTGTCAGTGTATCCTCGTGGTACTGTCAGCTTCACTTAGTCTCATTTTTTGTATTTTGCTTCTTGTACTCAGTTGGACTTTGTTTTTTGTCAGATCTTGCCCCCTGCACTACCCATGCACTGCCGCCTCTGATCCAGCTCCTCTTGTCCCGTGCCATAGTGTCACCCGTCGACCCAGCCCTCGCCACCTGCTCCACCAACCATCTTTCACATTTATATTAAATAAACTCTGTTGAACTGTTCTTCAGTCTGGAACATTCCCAAGAGCTTTGAAAACTGCAGTTATCAAGCCTCTCCAAAAGAAGAGCAGTCTTGATGCCACAATATTGAATAATTATCAACCTATCTCAAATCTGCCATTTGTAAGTCCTTGAAAAAGTTGCTTACCAACAGCTTATTAACTTTCTCCAAATGAATAACTCCTTTGATGTTTTCCAGTCAGGTTTTAGACCCTACCACAGCACTGATACTGCTCTTATCATGGTGACAAATGACATCTGCTTGAACACTGATTCAGGCAAAGTCTCAGTCTTGATCCTGTTAGATCTGAGTGCTGCCTTTGACACTGTGGATCATGGGATCCTCTTACAGAGACTAGAGGACTGGGTGGGCATCTCTGGTACGGCAATAAAGTGGTTCAAGTCCTATCTAGGAAAAAGAGTACTTTGTTGAAATTGGAAAATGTGTCTCAGATAAAATGTCCCTGGCCTGTGGGGGTGCCCCAGGGGTCAATCCTGAGACCCCTGTTGTTCAATCTGTACATGCTGCCGTTAGGCCAGTTAATATGCAGCAATAATGTGCCCTACCACAACTATGCAGATGACACTCAGATCTATGTCTCACTGGCAGCAGGTGAATATGGACCAGTGGATTCACTCTGCCACTCCATCCAACAGATCAGTGTGTGGATGCAAAACAACTTTCTCCAGCTAAACTCAGACAAGACTGATCAAAGGTATACTGTCAAAGCCAGACTTAGAGAGACTTATCCATGCATTTGTCTCCAGTAGGTTAGACTACTGTAAAAGCCTGCTCACTGGCCTCTTCAAACGTGCATTAATTATATCTAGAACACTGCTGCTCAGGCTCTTACTAGAACCAGGAAGTGCGAGCGCATAGGTCCTGTGCTCAGGTCTCTGTAGTGGCTTCCTGTAGCTCAAAGAATAGAATTTAAAGGAGCTCTCCTTGTGTACAAATCTCTTCATGGCCTAGCACCAAAGTACATCTCCAACATGTTAGTGCCATATGAACCATCTCACACTCTGAGGCCTTCAAGGACAGGCCTCCTGCTGGTGGAGTCAGGACCAAACATGGGGAATCAGTGTTTCAGTTTTATGCAGCTAAAACCTAAAACCTCTTCCTGAAGATATGAGACAGGCCTCTACTTTGACAATGTTTAAATCCAGGCTCAAAACAGTTCTTTTTAGCTGTGCATATGGTTTTTATTCTGCACTCTTCTGTTTTAATGTTAATTTTATGATGATTATTTGTGATTATTTATGTTTTGATTTGTGTGATTTTAATGTCCTTCTTATTCTGTAAAGCACTTTGAATTACTTTGTGTACGAAATGTGCTATACAAATAAACTTGCCTTGTCTTGCCTTTAAACAGTTTGCAGTGGTTCAGTTATTCCTCACTTTCCTAAAGCATTCCAAGCATCCTAATTATTCAACCCAATGAGGTTCTAAGCACTTCTTACAACTTTCAGAGCCCAGCCAGAGTTTTGTAGTCGGTAATGCTAACAAACAAAAGCATGCTAACAGTGCACCTCCTGGTTCTCTGAGGGTATAGTGCTTTATATTTAGATGTAGGCAGCACGCAGTGGTCTAATCTCTCTGCTTTTACACTATATGTGTACTGAGGCGAGACAGATTTTGCTCAAACACATGGGGAAAAAACACCCACTTTAAGACTAAGTCTGTGAAAGAGTTAAATCAGCTTTGAGCATGCATTTTCTAACTTTTAATGACTTGTTGCTTATCTGTTGCCTGGGATCCAGATGACATACTTTAATACTATAATAGAGACATATCAGTCTGGGTTTGCCAGGTAATATTATCTGTGGGTTTATATGTAAAACTGTATGTTAGCTGTATTTATAAGCAATTAGAGGCACGTTTTTGTCCTAATGCTACATTACTAAACGTCATTGAATGGCTTTCTGGCCTGCCTGTGAACTGGAACAAGAGTGGTCTGACTGATTCTCTTCTGTCTGATAAATCAGACTACCATATGTATGTATGTAAAGGTAGTTATTGTGTTCTGGAGTCAGACAGCTACCGTTTGCAGGAGGCGACTGCTCCTCCAGCTCCCTGTGCCGAATGCTGCCGCTGCTCGAGGGCCGTTGGTGGTAGTGCTTCTTCTTGTTCTTGACCAGGATTTTACCCAGGAGTTCTTGGGGAGAGGGGAGGGCCTGGCCTGGAACCAGCTACACCACAAGCAAAACTATATTAAAGCAGATTTACTCTACAAAATCAACTTGTCAGAGCTTTTAACCATGTTATAGTTGTTTCTCCATACCTTTTACACTCTTAAAGTTGTATTTGGAGTGATTTGTACATATTATATAAATTTTAAATAGCTTATTTTCAAGACATCATATTGCACCATTTGCACCCTCTCCAGTATACACCCACTGCTCTGTTACTTTATTCTCCAATTTTAGTTTCTGAATCGGTGATACAAGTAGGATTCTGCAATATTGCATACTCATTTTGGTATGAAAAAAAAAGTCTGCTACTCGCTAGCGTGATGTACAGCTATCAATCAGATGTGCCGACTCTTTGGTCAGTAACAGACAAGCAGATTGGGGCAACTCCTGTTGTGATTTTGGGCTTTACAAAAATAAAGGTAATTTAATTGAACAACGTTTATGGCAACATGTGCTCCCATTGGACACAGCAGTTTTGAATGCAGTAATTTTAAATGAATATTATGGGCGACAGTAGCTCAGTTTGTAGAGTGTTTGTCCACTGATCCGAAGGCTCTCGACATAAACATCATTGGTTGAGTGGTCAGATCCACTGATCCATAGGTTGGCGGTGCGATTTTAGCTCACACAGATGAGTGCTGTCATTGTGTCTTTGGGCAAGACACTTAACCCCCCTCGCCCTCAGTGTCTGCATACACTGGTGTGTGAATGGGTGAGTGGTTCCTTGTTGTGGTACCTTGAAGGTGGAAAAGCGCTATAGAAAAATGTGACCATTTACCATTTTACAATGTAAAATGTCCAAATTATAACATAATGATCCACTGTGTCATAGATTATAACTATATAGAAGACACAAGTTTAGCTTAAAGCTGCAAGTGGCACTGAACGCCATGCTTCGCGCTCGGCTGACCCGGCACTCTTTAAGGCACTTAAGTTGAAATGTATGAAAATTTGTAAATTTTCCCATGAGGATAACATGGATTCTTTCGCGCATAGCCATGGAAATTGAGTGAAAGATATGACATGGGTCCAATTGACTTTTTTGATCAGGATGGCACGAAGAGTGGTGGCGCCAAATTTAACATTATTCCATAAAAGTAATATTTTTCTCATTACTGGGAAAATTTGGGAGCATTCCCATTGGGATAACATTGGCAGTTTGGGGTATCGCCGTGGTAATGCGGTGCAAAAAACGACATGGGTCTGTTTGACTTTATTAATTGGGATGACAAAATGGAATTTTGTGTCACATTTCATAAAATTTCGGAAAACCACATTTTTGGTCCTCCGTACAAAATAATTTTTTATTCTGTGGTGGATGGGGGGGGGGGGGGGGGCATCACACCAATTTTGTTTCTTTCACAGGTTTAGGCCAGAAAGTTTAACAACTGATACAACTTTGACAATCACAAAAATTACGATGGAATTTTGTAGCTTCCCTGCACAGAAACCGTGATACATATCAGCGTAAATTAGATAACTATTGATGCTCCAGTTGTCTAGATGATGTACAGTGATTTTCAGCCCTGCCAGTGAAGCCCATGCATTCATCATTGCGGAAGCAATAGGCCTTACTCGGGCCTAATAATAATACAAATTGAAACTGCAAGCAGTGATAAAGGCCCTCGCCACCCCTTGCGACCGCGGGGTAAAGGCCACCGTGCAGATCCTGCCTTTCGTTCCCGCTTACATCGCTCCTCTCCCCAAAATCAGCGACTGAGTAATACTACTCCATTCATCATGGGGGGCGACAGTGGCTCAGTGGTTAGAGTGTTGGTCCCCCAACCCGAAGGTCGGAGGATCGGGTCCCGCTCGGACCAAGTTCTGTCGTTGTGTCCTTAGGCAAGACACTTCACCCACATTGCCTAGTATGAAAGTGGTGTGTGCGTGAATGATAGGTGGTGGTCGGAGGGGCCGATGGCGCAGATTGGCAGCCTCGCTTCCGTCAGTCTCCCCAGGGCAGCTGTGGCTACAATAGTAGCTTACTATCACCAAGTGTGGAAATGAATGATGACTATACTGTAGCGCTTTGGCAAGCCTGTAAAGCGCATTACAAGTGGAAGGTATTATTATTATTCCAATGAGACCATTTATGACATTGTCACACCTGCACGGTTTAAAATAAAGGTATGTCTTTATTGGCTTTTTTGTTCAGTATGATGAGAGGAATAAGTGTACCAAATTTCAATGGTCTATGACACAGTAATTATTTTTTACCCTATTTGACCAAAACCCATGTATTTCAATGAGAAATGTCAGACGTTGCCATGGCAACACCTTTGAAAATAGAGGTATAGTGTCATTAACTTTTTTGTTCAGTATAGCAATAGGGATGTCCATGCCAAATTTCTAATATTTGTGACAAAGTTTTTTTTTTTTGTGTACCATTTAAAATTTCAAGGGGGCGCTGTGGAGCAATGTAATATTTGACATATGTAAATTGCATATCTATGCACTCAAAATAAGATTTTAAACAAAACGTATATTAATGCCGGAAAATAGGACACTGCATGTTCAAGTTACGGACCATTTAGTATTTCAAAAAACTTCTTTTTTCTTTGAAGGCTGGCCACACCCACGTTTTATAACTTAAAAAAATTTAGGAGAGTAGCCTATAATCCTACATGAGTCTAATTTATTTTGACCAATTCGCAAGTTTCTTGAATGAAAATCAAATGCGCAAAAAATTCAAATGTGTGAGGTAAAATTTTGAAAAAATGGGGTTCCGCCCACAATGGCCAACTTCCTGTAGGGTTTAGGGTGGGGTCATAATATAATTTTTTACTTGACTTGACATGTTCTATGTTTGTACCAAATTTCATTTGTCTACGATGAAAAAGGTCTCTCATTGCCGTAATGTCTTTCAAATTTTGAGGTGGCGCTATTGAGTCATTTTGATACGTTAATTTTTTTGAACATCAAAATACAAAATTTTTTGCCGATCTTGAATTTTAGGCAATAGTTTGATGAGTGTAGAGCATCTATTTAGTCTACAACAAAGTCCAGTACTCTGAACCCCATTCATTTCAATGGTACATTTATTATGTTACCACGGCAACATAATTGCAAATAGAGGTATGATCTCATTGACTTTTTTGATCAGTATGTCAAGGAGGATGTATGTGCAAAATGTCAAATGTTTATGTCAAACTTTGCAAAAAAAAATGCATTGGAGTTTTAGGGGGCGCTACCGAGACATTTTTCAAAATTTTTATAAACGCAGGAAAAAATAATAAATTTTTTACCAGTCTTGAATTTTGGGTGAAATAAAATTGACTTTTCGTTAACGTTCAGGGGGTCAAAAAAGAATTCAAAGTCGCGAGCAAAATAAATAATAATAATTATTATTATTTTTCTCCTAAACCATAACAGCTACAGTCATGTGACTTTCTCTCATTGTGGCCCATCATAAATAAGGCCCCTGTGAATTTTTTCACACGTCCACGACAAATCGCTTGTCTTCTATGAATTTATGAAAATGAAATTTGAAGAGGGCGCTAGAGAGCCATTTTGTGAGAGAGTGCCTTGATTTGCATATCATTGCGTTCAGCTCACAAATGTGCATAAACGCTGTATTAGCGTTTTCCCAACAAAAAATGTGTGAAAGAGAAATATTTTTTTGAAATATTCCAAAATTTGCGATTTGGTTGAAAATTCACCCTGACCACACTCAAAGTCATAATCAAACTGTAATTGATAATCTTTAATCACACATGGGTTTAGTGGGATTTGGCCAAATTTGATGTGTTTCTGATGAAAACTGTGTGAGAAAATGTCCTGAATGTGAGGGTGTGCACTTTTGTCGTTCACGGGTTTGACCCAATATGGCCGACTTCCTGTACATTTTAGGGCGGGGCCATAATATCATTTTTGTCATGTCCCGACATGTACTATTTTTTGATGTGATTTTCGGATTTTTACGTCGACTTTTTTCCCGAGTCGGGCTCCCATTGGCCCCATGAAAATCAAAGTTTGAGGTGGCGCTACCGAGTCGTCTTTCGTTACTTTTTCTCGGGGTCTTTTGTGACAATTAGAGCTCGTCGAGTTCTAATTTTTGACACCACTCACTGCCATGTCGGGGCGTGTTTACTACTTGATTTTTGCCATTTTCCGGGTTTCGGACGAGGTTTTAATGAGTCCCTCGCCAGGACGGAGTCCCAGGCTCGGGCCTAATAATATTTTTAGCAAAAACAATATATCCGATAACAATACAGTGACATATCATACATTTTTAGAAAGCCCTTGACTCACCACGAATGACAGACGCCCATTGACCACTGACCTCCCATTGATTTCCATTAATTTTATGCCTGCAGTATGGGTGCCTGGATAGGGCTCGATGCCAGGAGTGTTTGGGGGACATGAGCACGTCGCGCTGCCTCTATCAACATCACGCTGCATATCATTGCATTCAGCGCGCAAATGTGCATAAATCCTGTATTAGCTTTTTCCCAACAAAAAAATATGTGAAAAAGATTTTTTTTTTTTTTTTAAATATACAAAAAGTTGTAATTTGGTTGAAAATTCACCATGACCATACCCAAAGTCATATTCAAAATGTAATTGATAATCTTTAGTCACACATGGGATGAGTGGGTTTTGGTAAAATTTGAAGTGTTTGTGATGAAAACTGTGTGAGGAGATGTCCTAAATGCAAGAGTGTGCGCTTTTGTCATTCCCGGGTTTGATCCAATATGGCCAACTTCCTGTACATTTTAGGGTGGGGCCATAATTTAATTTTTGTCATGCCCTGACATGTTCTATTTTTTTTTATCTGAGATTCAGGTTTCAGTTGACTTTTTTGTGGGCCGGGCTCCCATTAGCCCCAATCAAAGTTTGAGGGGGTGCTCCCGAGTCGTCTTTCATTCATTTTTCTTGGGGTCTTTGGTGAATATTAGAGCTCACCAAGTTCGAATTTTTGATACTACTCACTGCCATGTTTACAACTTGATTTTTGCCATTTTCTGGGCTCTAAACGTGTTTTTAATGAGTCTGTCGCTGGGGCGTTGTCCCAGGCTCAGGCCTAATAATGGACTTTTTTTTCCCACCCATTATTTTTCTCCTAAACTGTAAAAGCTACAGTCATGTGACTTTCTCACATCGTGCCCCATCACAAATAAGTCCATGACAAATCAATGGTCTGTTATGAATTTTTTAAAATAAAATTTGAAGAGTTAGAGAGCCATTTTGTGAGATAGTGCCACGATTTGCATATCATTGCGTTCAGTTCACAAATCTGCATAAATGCTCTATTGGAAAGAGAAATATATTTTTGAAATATTCCAAAAATTGCATTTTAGTTGAAAATTCACCATCACCACACTCAAAGTGATATTCAAAATGTAATTGATAATCTTTAATCACACATGAGCTAAGTGGGATTTACCAAAATTTTAACTGTGATGAAAACCGTGTGAGGAGATGTCCTAAATGTGAGGTTGTGCGCTTTTGTCATTCCCGGGTTTGATCCAATATGGCCGACTTCCTATACTTTTCAGGGCAGGGCCATAATATAATTTTTGTCATGTCCTGACATGTTCTATTTTTTGATGCATGTTTCAGATTTTTCAGTTGACTTTTTTCCAGGTTGGGCTCCCATTGGCCCAATGAAAATCAAAGTTGTGCTACAGAGTCGTCTTTTAGTTTTTTGGTTTTTTTTGTTTGTTTTTTTCTATACCCCTCACTGCCATATCGGGGCGTGTTTACTACTTGATTTTTTGCCATTTTCCGGGTTCTGGACACATTGTTTTTTAGTTTATTAATTTATTTTAACACTTTATTTATAAAGATTTTCATGTTATACAAAAAAAAAAAAAAAACAACAACAACATTATGACAAAAGGTGTACATAAACATAACATAGAACCTGACCCTCCCACATATAAGACCCCAAAAATCATAACTAACTAAATAGAATAAAACTGAATAACAACTAAATGGGTAAAATATTATAATTAATAATAATAATAATAATAATAATAATAATAATAATAATAATAATAATAATAATAATAATAATAATAATAGATTTTATTTGTATTGCACTTTACATTTCAGAGAAATCTCAGAGTGCTACAGACACAGAAGAAACATACATGTAATTATAATAATTAGAATAATTACACACATTCAATACAGACCCAGCTGTAAAACAGAAGAACTAAAGTGTAGTAAAAGCTGTAAAGATACAGGGCTTCCATCAAATAATTATATCCAATTTTTCTTTTGCATATTTAAGCAAGGGTTGCCAGATTTCAAAAAACCTATTGGAATGTCCGTCAAGAGTGTGTCTGATCTTTTCTATTTTCATAAAATATAGAATGTTTTTAAGTCATTGTGAGTGTGATGGAGGCAGTGCAATTTTACAGTTTAATAAAATTTGTGTACAAGCGCAGTGTACAATAGGCCACAAAGTCTTGTTGGTACATGTTCAGGGGGTAAGGATTCAACATAACTCCAAAGAGAGCCATCACTGGATGAAGGTCTACAGGAAGCCTTAACGTGCCTGATAATGTCTAGAACACTCGAGTCCAGAAAGGGACCAATTTGGTATAGCTCCAGAATGTGTGAAAGTATATACCTTCTGTTATTTTACACTGGTCACAGGTTGGATCGATGTTGGGGAACCTCCTCGCTAGTTTGCCTTTTGGCCATGTATTATTTTAAATTGTAACAGGCCAAGTGTGGACCTGTTTCAAAATTTTGCCCCAATCTTCAGCTGGTAAGTCCACTCCTAGATCCCGTTCCCATCTGATTTTAATAATATCCAGAGATGTAGTATGTAAAGAGGATAATGTATTGTAAAGAGTTGATCATCCCTTTAAATTACTTAAAAGTTGTCAACAAATTATCAATGTCTTGTTAAGGGGGAGAGAGGGGAATAGGGTGTACTGCTTCCTAACAAATCATATCTTCATATAACCAATGAACAATCGGATGGATATTCGCTGCCTAATAAAACAACTGGCGATTCGGAAGGGCCATACCACCTAATTCTATTGGTCGTTGTAAATAGACTTTACTCAGGCTTGGTAGCTTTTGATCCCAAAGAAAACTGGAGATAATATTATCCTTTTTTTTTTTTTTTTTTTAAGAGTTGGGAATGAATTAATTGAATTTTATCCAATTTATAAAATGAGGGCCAAAGTTGAATTTTGTCATTGTCTAAAGAAGGTAATCCCATTCAAACCTGTGAAAAGCTTTTTCAACATCCATTAATAGTATTAATTCTGGGGTTGAGGAACTGAGTGGGTCATTAATAATGTTAAATAATCTGCGAATATTGAAAAAAGAGTATTGGTTTCTTATAAAGCC
The DNA here is from genome assembly GCF_009829125.3 of Periophthalmus magnuspinnatus. NCBI lineage: Eukaryota > Metazoa > Chordata > Actinopteri > Gobiiformes > Gobiidae > Periophthalmus > Periophthalmus magnuspinnatus. The sequence continues at coordinate 13,836,006 of NC_047143.1, forward strand.
TGTTTGGTCAGCAGAGATTAGTTGTGGCAGAACATGTTCCAAGCGTAAGGCCAAGACCTTAGCTAAAATTTTAACGTCAACATTCAGCAGAGATATAGAGTGGTAGGATGCACATTTTGTTGGATCCTTGCTCTTTTTTGCAATGAGAGATATAGATGCCATTCTTAATGTCTGGGGAAGAATACCCACATCAAGAGACTCATTGTACATGTTCGAAAGGTGTGGGATTAATTGATGGGAAAACTTTTTTAAATATTCAGGTGAAAACCCATCTGGTCCAGGATTTACCAATTTGTAAGGACTTGATGGCAATTCCCAATTCCTCAACAGTTATTGGAGCTTCAAGACTATTTTGAAATCCTTCACTGAGTTGGGGTAAATTTAAATAAGAAAAGAAGCAGTCAAAATCAGGATGAATATCATGCTCAGAGGTGTAGAGAGACAAGTAAAATTCCTTAAAACTATCAATTTTTTTGCCATCGTGTGTAGAACCTTGCGGTGTATCAATTTTAGTAATGAGACTTGAGGGTGAAGTCTGTTTTAGTTCATGAGCAAGTATCTTACTTGCTTTATCTTCAAATTCATAGTAAACATGGGCGGGAATTACATTTTTTTCAGCCTCAGACAACAGGATATCCATCTAATTTTTTTTGCAAGAAGCAGCTCCTTCAACAAATCAGGTGTAGGTGTAGAAGCAAACATTGCTTGGAGTTGTGAGATATGATAGATCATATCTGATCTTTGTTAGCCTCTCTATTATTGTGAGCCATATATGAAATTATTTGACCCCTGACAAAAGCTTTGAGAGCCTCCCATTATGTTCCGTATGAAATTTCATTGGATGCGTTTGTATCAAAATAGATATCAATCTGAGGCAATGTATTGGACAACTTCATCCTGCGACAAGGCAGTTACGCAAAGTCTCCAAGGTGGTCTCGAAGCATAGAATGCAAACCTGAAAGTAGCAGTAAGAGGTGAATGGTCAGAAAAAATAATGGGGTTATATGAACAAGTTTCGACTGATTGGAGTAGCCTACTGTCAACAAGAAAATAATCGGCCCGAGAAAATGATTGATGCACCGGAGAAAAAAATGAGTATGCTCACCCAGTTTGGTTGAGGCGAAGTCTACCATGCTGTAGTCTCTTATAAATGCATTGATTACCTGTGCAGATTTAGTTAATTTTGATGCAGATGGGGAAGATCCATCCAACAAAGGGTTTAGACAACAATTAAAGTCACTGCCCAAAACCAGGTGATGAGTGTCTAAGTTTGGCAAATTATAAAGGAAATCTGAAAAGAATTTGTCATTCTCCCAATTTAGTGCATATATGTTTGCCAAAATTAATGGTATATTTGCAATATGGCCTGTTACAACTATGTAACAACCCCCAGAGTCTGCAATAACATCTGATGCAGTAAACTGTCGTTATTTTTTAATAAGAATGGCTGAGCCTCTGGCTCTTCCATTAAAAAGAGAGTGATCAAATTGACCAGCCCAGCTTCATTTTAAAAAAATCTGACCGTATCTTCATATGGTCAGATTTTTTTTAAATGAGTTTCTTGTAGATAGGCAACCCTGACCCGTAATCTGGCAAGGTGAGAAAGGAACCTTACTGATCTTTGATGGCTAAACCCCTGACATTCCGGCTCGCAAATGTTACACTAGAACCTATAGATGATGGCATGTAAGAGTTTTAAACAAAAATTTGTGACACAATGGCAATTAATGTGCCAGGTTTGGCCAAAAGTATATAAATCAGAACACCAGAATAAATAAAGTATAATGTGAAGAGAAACAGTAGAATTAAAACAGACAGAGATAAACTCCTGCACCTCCCTGTTACGGCCCTGGGCCTTAAGTTCATTTTGTTGTTTGTATTTATGTATTTTATTTACTGTGTGTGTGCTCCCCAAGTCTCCTCTTCCCCTTAAACCTGGCTGCTGGATCCCTGGGCCATGATTGGATGACCGTTTTCAGACTCGCCCACCTCCAGCTGCCTTGCTCCCCATTTAAGGAGATTGAAGACACCTGCTCGTGGCTGCTGGCCTGGAGTGGCCAATATGCCTTTGTTTGTGTCTTGTTCGCTCAGTCACTACCGGGGGTAGTTTCTTTTGTTTTGAGAGACTTCGATTTGTCAGTACTGACTGTGTTTGCCTGTGTGTAAGATTTTAGTTAATGTAAAAGTTGTGTTTAGTTACTTTACCTTTATTGTTTTTGTTTTAATTCCTTGCAAGGTACCTTTGTTTATGTATGTTTAGTTCCCTTTTGTTTAGTTCACCCTTACCTACTTGTTAATTAAATTACCTTATTTAACGGCTTTTCCATCTCGGTTTTCTTTTTTTTTTTTGTTCTCCCTTCCCCACACGAGCTGGGTTGTAACAAATTGGGGGCTCGTTCAGGATTGTAATATCCTATCCCACCATAGAGTAGTAATTTAATAGGTAATTTAATAATTTAATAGGTTTGTATTGAGTAAGTAATTTTTAATTGGCTTGTTTTTTCAAATTTCAAATTTCAAATGGTGTTTGAAGATTTGGTGGTGGAATATTGTAAATGTTGCATGTAGCTAATGTTCGAGGGGCTTTGGTGGGTGATGTGAAATTCTGTGGCTCTGTTTTGAGGGAACTGCAAATGGGGTTGGTGGATCAATTGCACACCCTTTCCTGTCGCATGTTCCTCTTGCCTCCCAGGTTCCCCAGCTCCAGGGATGAGGCTCCTAGCATGCCTGGCCAGTCTCAATGGAGCCTGAGGGTAGGGAGAGGGCACTGGTCTCTGGCCCACCCGAACCAGCTCTGGTATTGACATGTCTTCCACCACCTAATCTTCTAAACACCAATGTAAGTATAAAATTTCAGTTATTTACAAAACTAGTTTGTAACTTAAGGGCGAGGGTGTTACGGCCCTGGGCATTAATTTTGTTTTGTTGTTTGTATTTATGTATTTTGTTTACTGTGTGTGTGTGCTCCCCAAGTTTCCTCCCCCTTAAACCTGGCTGCTGGATCCCTGGGCCATGATTGGACGACCGTTTTCAGCCTTGCCCACCTCCAGCCGCCTCCCTCCCCATTTAAGGCGATTGAGGACACCTGCTCGTATGCCTTTATATGGCACAACAGTGACATTAAGAAGAACAGGACGTCCGTCCAAAGCTGATGATAAGATGAGAAGAAAACTAGTCAGGGGGGCTGCCAAGAGGCCAACAGCAACACTGAAGGAGCTGCAGGAATTTCTGGCAAGTACTGGCTGTGTAGTACATGTGACAACAATCTTCCATCTTCTTCATATGTCTGTGCTATGGGGTGGGGTGGCAAGATGGAAGCCTTATCTTACAAAGAAAAACATCCAAACCCAGCTTAATTTTGCAAAAAGACATCTGAAATCTGAAAATGTGTTATGGTCTGATGGAACCAAGGTTGAACTTTTTGGACATAGTTCCAAAAGGTATATTTGGCACAAAAACTACACTGCTCATCACCAAAATAACACCATACCTACAGTGAAGCATGGTGGTCGCAGCATCATGCTTTGGGGGTGTTTTTTCTTTTTTTCAACTGGAACAGGGGCCTTAGTCAAGGTGGAGGGAATTATGAACAGTGTTGGTACAAAACTTTCGGCCTTCTGTTAGGAAGATGAAGAGGAACTTCATCTTTCAGCACGACAATGACCCAAAGCACACATCTAAATCAACAAAAGAATGGCTTCACCGGAATAAGATTGAGGTTTTGGAATGGCCCAGACCTGAATCCCATCGAACACCTGTGGGGTGATCTGAAGAGGGTTGTGCACAGGAGATACCTTCACAATCTGTCAGATTTGGAGCGTTTTTGCAAAGAAGAGTGGGCAAATAACCAAACGAGACAACTATTGTTGTGATTTTGGGCGTTACAAAAATAAAATGAATTGAATTGAATGAAATAATGCCATATCAAGATGTGCCATGCTGATAGGCTCCTACCCAAAAACACTGAGTGCTGTAATAAAAGCCAAAGGTGCTGCAACAAAGTATTAGTTTAAGGGTTTAAGGGCTTTAAAGTTTTCAGTTTGTTTTTCAATTGCATTGTACGGGTTATAGGTCACATTAAAGGGGGAAAAAAGTTGTGAAATTATTTGTCTTGCTGTCATTATTTTACATGACAAAAACCTGGCATTTGTACAGGGGTGTGGAGACTATTTATATCCACTGTAGGTGCATGACAGATTCTATTAAACTCCCCACCTGTTCACTCAGAACTAAAACAAGCGCAAGCTCAGGTCATTACAGAAATAAGAAAAGTGTCATTGGAAAAAAGAAATAGAAAAAGAAAAAAAAATCAGTAAGAGATACATCCAGTGTATAGATATCTGCCTAAACAGCTGTATATTTTACAGCAAAGGAACTAACATGGAACATAAAATAAAATAAAATAAACATACTTGTTGTTCATGGCAATCTCCTGTCATATCAATGACCTCACAAAAGAAAAAGGAAAACAATATGAGGTTCCAGGTTATAACTGCAGAGGTTGAATGCATACGTTGATGCCAATGGGTCCCGTTACTCAGCTCTACCGTCCTCCAACTCGTGGGTCACAAAATCCATCGCCAGCTTGGGGTCCTCGAACATACACTCTCTCTTCCCTGGGAGTCTGATGCGCAGAGTAGCAGGGAAGCGCATGCCATACTTGACTCCTTCCACAGACCGTACACACTTTTTTACGTCTCCAAACGCTGCCCTCTTCTTCGCCACAGACGAAGTAAAGTCAGGGAAAATACATACTTTCCTTCCCATGTACATAAGTGACTGCTGACTGGATTTGCTCAGAATTTCACCTCTCACATGAGCATAATGAATGCGCATGCTGAATACGCAAAGATGCCCACCTTGCTTTGTTTTTTTCTTGATTGGACTGGTGCGCTCTGTCCAAAAAGGGAGCAGCATCTACTCCCAGGATTTCTTTCAAACAGTCTTTCAGACACAAACTTTGTTGGTTGACTGTGCTCCATACCCTCCTCATCCCTAACCAGCCTCAGATTATTACGCCTGGACTTGTCCTCAAGATCATCACATTTAGTGCTTAACTCCTTCATCTGTTTTTGGAGTTGTGCCATAGTAGAGTCAAGGCCAGTCACAATGTCCCTGGTGAAGGTTGCGGAACATTCCAAATCCTTAATGCAAGTATCATGTGATGACAGCGTGGCCTGTATATTGGTAACTGATGTTGTCAATTCAGCTCTCACAGAATCAATGCTCTTATTCAGATCAGTTTTCTTCTCACATATGGATTTCCTTAGACTCTTTAGGGATTCTGTGAGCACTGTAATCGTCAGCACGCTCTCAGCCTCCGCATCCTCCGGTACAGTAGCGGCTAACGCGGAGCTAGCTTGGGAGTAACCGTGATGTTTGTTTGACTGTTTGACTGGTTTTGGGTCACTGGAGTTGCCAATTTTGAACTATTCTTTCAAAAAATATATCCTCGTACAACGACAGACAGAGCTAAATTAAAATGAAAATGTCTCCTGGACGCGGTTTTAAGGCTTGGTCTTAATCATGGAAATTTTTTTTTAACCCATTATTTTTCTACTAAGCCATAAAGGCTACAGTCATGTAACTTTCTCACATTGTGCCCCATCACAAACAAGGCCACTGTGAAATTTTTCACAGGTACATGACAAAGCAATTGTTAGCTATGAATTTTTCAAAATTACGTTTGAAGAGGGCACTAGAGAGCCATTTTAGTAGTTAGTGCCATGATTTTGAGTTCAGCTCACAAATATGTTGTATTAGCGTTTTCCCAACAAATAATGTGTGGAAGAGAATTTTTTTTTTTTAATTTTCCAAAAATTGTGATTTTGCTGAAAACTCACCATGACCACACCCAAAGTCATATCCAAAATGTAATAGATAATCTTTAACCGCACATGGGTTTAATGGGTTTTGGTCAAATTTGAAGTGTTTGCAATGAAAAGTGTGTGAGGAGATGTCCTAAATGTGAGGGTGTGCGCTTTGTCATTCCCGCGTTTGATACAGTATGGCCCACACTTCCTGTACATTTTAGGGTGGGGACATATTATTATTTTTGTTATTGCCAGACATGTTCTATTTTTTGATGTGAGTTTCTGATTTTTATGTTGACTTTTGTTCGGGTCGGGCTTCCATTGTCCCAGTGAAAATCAAAGTCTTTCATTATTTTTTCTCGGGGTCTTTGGTGAATATTAGAGCTCGTCAAGTTCTAATTTTTGATACCACTCACTGGCATGTCGGGGCGTGTTTACTACTTTATTCTTCCCATTTTCTGGGCTCTGGTGGCAGTTACAATGAGTCCCTCGCCAGGACGTTGTCCAAGGCTCGGGCCTAATAATAATATTTTTAGCACAAACAATATATCCAATAACATTACAATGACATATTATATTGTGGCTCCCCTATTGACCTCCCATTGACTTTCATTAATTTTAGTAGTAATAAATATGACCCATGCCTGCGGCATGGGTGCTTGTATAGGGCTTAATGGCAGGAGTATGTTTGGGGACATTTTATTTTTATTTTTATTTAACCTTTATTTAACCAGGAAGATCCTATTGAGATTAAAAACCTCGTTTCAAGGGAGTCCTGGCCAAGCGGCAGCAGCAAAATAAAAAATACAGTTACACAATTAAAAAGACAAGATAAGAGGAAAAGACAAACAGATTATGAAAAACAAGTGCATGTTGTGGAGTCAGCCTCGAGACCTCTCAGTTTAGATTTAAAAGCATTCAAGGCAATCAACTCTGTCAAGTTCCAATCTTTCTGCAACATGTTCCATGCATAAGGTGGACAGAGTGGACAAAAGCCTTTTTGCCCAGTTCAGTGCGAGCAAATGGAACAGAGAGCAACACATGAGCTCTTTGCATTACCTTTGTCTACATTGAGGATGACATGTTAGCAAGAACAAATATGCATGATGACATGTTAGCAAGAACAAATATGCATATCCCATGCCTATGGCAAAGGGTTGTTAGGATACAAGAGTCAGGGCAGGGGGTGACTTCAGATGAAGTTGCGAATGAAGACTGCAACGATGAGTGCATGGGTGAAGCAATAGGCCCTACTCTTGTAGGGGCTCTTGCCTAATTCTTCTTCTTCTGTATTTGTCAAGGGCCATGTGAATCTCCATTTACATTGCAAAGAAACTCAGCAAATGCCATCAAAACTGGACAAAACTAATTGGATATTTGCAGCTTTTGGCCAAAAAAATTGAGCACTTGAGTTTGTATATACACAGAAAGCTAAAAGCCAAAATAAACCAAATGCAGATAGATTAAAGATACGTGATACATGATAAGTGTTGGTGGAGATCAGAGGGGCTGATGATGCCGATGGGCTTCTGTCAGTCTGCCCCAGGGCAACTGTGGCCACAACAGAAGCTTACCACCACAGACTGGTGAATAAGTAATGTGTAGCGATTTGAGAGGCTGTAAAGTCGTGAGGCATAATGTATAATTATTACATGTAATAATAATATAGTGTTATTCACAAGAAATGCAGACAGTGATGAAAACCAGCTCAACAACTTTATATGAATTGGCCTTAAAGAAGAACTATAACTATATAGCAGACATAAGCACAATAATCTATGACACCCGTGGATCATGTGGATTTTTCACATTTTAAATAACAATATTAATCTAAAATGACTTAATAAAAGAAACATGTCAGCTAACTTTAGCGCTTGAAAACTGTGATGATCAATGGGAGCTGACATAAGAGTCATCACAACAAAGAGCTGTGTAACTGTCAACATTTCCTATGGATAGGGGTGGATTACTCTAATGAGCATTTTTTAAAATCATTTGTACCAAAAATACTACGCAACAGTGGCGTATCACCGATTAAGAAAATAAAACTGAAGAATGAAGTAGAACAGCCAGAGAAAATGGGGGTCTGATTGCAATATGGCATCTTGAAAATAAGCAATTAATGATTACTCAAACGTGCATAAATCACTCCAAATACAACTTTGTACAATTATAGCATGGTTAAAATCTCTGAAAAGCCAATTTTGCAGAATAGGTCTGCGTGACGAACAACTCCATGAGGCTAGGTCAAACCATTACATTTTCATGTCAAAGGTTCTAAGATACAAGCCCTTTTACCGGATATTTCTCCAGAGGATCGATCAGAAGTGCGTCTCCAAAGATGGTCCTGCAGTACTCAGCCATCTTTGCCTGCTGTTTGGCCCTGGTACACACGTGCATCAGGTATTTCACACATATGCATTAGGCCTTTCATAAAATGGCTCCACACATAAAAAATTCACAATACTTACGAATCCACATGATTTTCAAAAGAGAGGATAAGAGGATATGGAGAGGTCTTGAACGCACTCTCAGCTATGGCCTCTATGACCTCCTGCAAATTAAGAAATTAAGATCTTACAATAGTGTGTTGGTTAGCCTAGTTATTGTTGTTTTTAAGGTTGTCTACAGTCAGCAAATGCACCCCAGGGTTACCATTCGACTAGGATTTAATAGGCAACTCTTACACTGTTTAATACCAGAAATTATATAAGATATTATATATATATATATATATATATATATATATATATATATATATATATATATATATATATATATATATATATATATATATATATATATATATATATATATATATATATATGTTTGCGTTACTGTGTGCATGTAATACACTACCAGTCAAAGGTTTGGACAAACTATTTCATTTATTTTTCTTCCATGATCTTTTACATTGTAGATTCTCACCAAAGGCATCAAAACTATGAATGGACACACATGGAATGTAGTAAATAAAAAATAAACTCAATATAACAAAAAAACTTGTTTTAGATTTTTTTTTTTTTTAAATACTCCCCCTTTGCTTTAAATCCTGGCTGCTCTTTCGGCATTTCTTGACCCTTACATGGCATACCTGTGAAGTGAAAACCACTTCAGGAGACTTCATTATGAAACTTATTCAGAGAAGGCCAAGGGTATGTAGTAAAGATTATGTAGTAAAGATACGAGGGTTTTCTGACCCGTGGGTTCAGGCTGAATGGAAAACATACATTTATTGCGGGGCGGGTTGGGGTGGGTTATTTTTTGATAAAAGAAAAATGTTTAGGTTATTATTACTATAGCCTATAAAATATTTTAAAACAAACGAATATTCATCTACATTGGCATTTGTTTGCTTATGCTTGATAATAAAGTTTATAATAAAGCTCCCCCTTTGCGCGGCATTGCACATGACCCATGCGCGGCATCCATGTGCGCCACAACCAGCCACAGTAAATGGAGCCAAAAAGAAGTGATTTGGAGACCAAAGATGACATATTATTTTGTTTTGAAAGAAAACTGAAGCTGGTTAATCATATTGACAGATTTCCTACCATTATGTCTATTTTCAAAGCATGTTTTTCACTAAAACAAAACATTTTTACTGTATTTTTACAGTGCATTTAATGATTGCGGGTGTGGGTTGAGACAGGTTGTATAAATAAATTCTGCTGAAAAAAGCCTAACATCTCTAGTATGCAGCACTCTCAACAAAGCAAAGGTGGATAGGAGGAGGATTTAAATACAAAATAAAAATTTAAAAAATCTCATCCTCACCCTCATCTCCTCTTTTTCCATGCTCGGGACCTCTACCAGAGGCCCGGGAGCTTGAGGGTTATGTGCAGTATCTTTGCTGTTCCTAGTACGAGATGTCTGATGTTTTCCTAGGATCTGTTGTAGCCACTCCTCCACTTTAGGGGTCACTGCCCCGAGTGCTCTGATTACCACGGGCACCACAGATGCCTTCACATTCCATGCCTTCTCCAGCTCTTCTTTGAGCCTCTGGTATTTCTCTAGTTTCTCATGTTCCTTTTTCCTGATGTTCTTACTTTTGGTACTGCAATGTCCACCACAATGGCTTTGCTCTATTTATCCACCACCACAATGTCCTGTTGGTGCGCCATCACCATTCTGTCAGTTTGTATCTGAAAGTCCCACAGGATCTTGGCTCAATCATTCTCCACTACCTTTGGATGTTTCTGTACACCAGTGCTTCTCAATTATTTTCTATCATGCCCCCCCTTCCCCCTCTCAGAATAATACATTAAAATTAAATAAACATAAACTTAAAACAAGTAATTTAGCAATTTGGTACACCACCTTATATGATGCCAACAGTGCTCACTGGTTTAAGTGACATTCACAAAGCGGGATGATTGTTGGCAATATTTGACACGTTTATGCTGAAAAAACACCATCGTCTTATCAGCGTGACTGAGGTGTAATGAGGGGGCACCTTAACTTATTTGGCTTCACACTGTCCGCTGCCACAGCAGACACCAGCCTGTCCTCGTGTCCCACCGGAGTCACGCTGAAGCCAAGAGCTAAATTCGCTACCTCCGTCTATCTCTGTATTTCTTTTCATCCCTGTTAAAATGTTTTCCATGGAATGTTTTCCATAGTGACTCTTTTAGCACCCCCTGGCATCTCACTGCCCCGCTATTTGAGAACCACTGCTGTACTCTATGCCCGCCACTAGGTTATATATACATATATATATATGGATAAGGCTAATGGCAAGGCAAGGCCAATGGCAAGCCACTTGCACAAATGACTATCAAATGTGGCATATACCAAGGAGATGCACTGTCCCCACTGCTGTTTTGCATAGGTCTGAACCCCTTTAGCCAAATTATCAACAACACTGGCTATGGATACCAACTCAGGAATGGGGCCACCATCAGTCACCTCCTCTACATGGAAAACATCAAGCTGTACGCTAAGAATGAATGAGACATCGACTCACTGATTCAAACCACCAGGATCTAAAGCACAGACATTGAAATGTTATTCGGGCTTGAGAAGTGTAGCCAGTTGGTGACAAAGAGAGGGAAGGTATTCCACATAGAAGGGGTCTCACTCCCAGAAGGAAAAATAGCAGACATTGACTACAGTTACAAGTACCTTGGTATCCCACAAGCAAAATGGCAACCTTGAAGAGGAAACACGAAAGCGGCCACAGCCAGACGAGTAAGGCAAGTCCTAAGGATTCAGCTCAATGGCAAGAACAAACCCAGGCAATAAACAGCTACACCCTGCCAGTAATCAGATACCCAGCAGGAATCATAAGCTGGACAGGGGAGGAGATACAGACCACAGATGTTAAGATCCGAAAAGGGTTCCATCCCATCCATCTATCCATCTATCCATCTATCCATGTATGTATGTATGTATGTATGTAAAACTTTTATATGTATATATAACTTTTCTGGACTGAGATGTTTTTCCCGGGATCTGCTGTACCCACTCCTCCAGTTTGGGGCCCTTAGTATTCCGATGACCACAGGCCTTCACCTTTCAGGCCTTCTCCAGCTCTTCTTTGAGCCCTTGGTATTTTTCTAGTTTCTCAAGTTCCTTTTTCCTGATGTTCCCATCACTTGGTACGGTGATGTCCACCACAGCGGCTTTGCTCTGTTGTTTATCCACCACCACAATGTCCGGTTGGTTAGCCATCACCATTCTGTCAGTCTGTATTTGGAAGTCCCACAAGATCTTGGCTCGATCATTCTCCACTACCTTTGGAAGTCCTTTTCACCTTAACCTTGGGGTTTCCAGTCCGTACTCTGCACAGATGTTTCTGTACACTATGCCTGCCACTTGGTGGTGCCGCTCCATGTATGCTTTCCCTGCCAGCATCTTACATCCTGCAGTTATGTGCTGGTTTGTCTCAGGGGCCTCTTTGCACAGCCTACACATTGGGTCTTGTCTGGTGTGGTACATCTGGTCCTCTATTGCTTTAGTGCTCAAGGTTTGCTCCTGTGCAGCCAGGAATCGTAGGCTTTCTTGTAATCAATCCAGGCAGTGCAAAGGTTGGTCTTATGGATCCTGCAGTCTTGGGTGACTGATCAGTCTACCAGGAGGAGCTGGTGTTTGGCTCCCCTGGTATCTTTGATAATGTCACGATGATGCATATATATATATATATATATATATATATATATATATATATATATATATATATATATATATATATATATATATATATATATATATATATATATAAGAAGAAAAAAAAAAACATTGAACGAAATGGTGTGTTCAAACTTTTAACTGATAGTGTACATGGCTCATGGTAGAAAGCTAAAAACAAAAAAGCCATCTGGCCAGATGCGTGTGCTATTAGACCTGACCTTGAAAGAGATCTCAGTGGTCATGGTGAAGCCATGGGTGATGTATGGCTCTTCGTCTGGGGGCCGGCCCTTCCAGCAGTCCAGCTCCACACAGCGACACCCGGTCAGTAAGACCTGTCTGTACATCTCCACTGAGGACAGGCCGGTCAGCTGCCCCACTGCATAACACAGATATACACCGTTAAACTGTATGATTAACACACACATACACAGATGTCGCAAAGTTTGTGACCAGGGAGCTTAAATAGAGATGTGTGCTGTGCATTAGTCTAATGGTCTAGGGCAGTGGTCCCCAACCACCGGTCCGTGGATCAATTGGTACCGGTCCGTGGATCAATTGGTACCGGTCCGTGGATCAATTGGTACCGGTCCGTGGATCAATTGGTACCGGGCCACCGGCCGTCCAAGAAATAATTAATTTTCCGTATTTATTATCTGAGTCCGAACAATCGTTTATTTAGAAAAATCTTTTATTTTGAAAAATTACCAGATTCTCTCAGTTACATTTCCGTCACTTGAGCGCTTGAACTTAACCCACAAATTAGCAAAATGAGTAAAAAACAGACGTCTTTGGAAAGTTTCTTTTCGAAGGGGAAAAGGCCGAGTGAAGAGACAAACCTTCCAAGAAAAAGAAAGCTTTTAACAGACAATACCAGGAGTTCTACTTGAACTATGGATTTATCGCGACAGGTGATTCCCACAGACCAAGCCCGCTCTGCATAATATGCGGCGACCAGCTATATAAAGCCTTCAAAACTGCTCCGCCACTTGGAGAGGCGCCACTTGGAGAGGCCCCCCCGGTCCACAGTAAAATTTTCAAGCGTTGGCCGGTCCGCGGTGATAAAAATGTTGGGGACCACTGGTCTAGGGTAAGCATAGCCAAAGTCCGGCCCGGCGGCCAATAGTGGCCGTGTACAAATTTCCACTGGCCCGCAGCCTCTGGAATGAAAATAATTATGTGACCCATCAGCACCATGACCAGTGTAAAATAAACATGTACAAGCAATATTATATTTCACCAGAAGATGGCAGCAGATCCGAGCTCAGAGTACTATAAAGACAGGTTTAAAGAAATTCGAACATTGTTTGTTTGGTTCAACATATTTGTGAAAGAAGATATTCGCTATTATGAACTTTAACAAGAACCGTGCAAGAGCAGAGTGTAAAATTTGTTTGGTTTGGTTCTCCGTGCAGGTCATCTCACCTGCCTTCAGCTGCCTTGCCTGCTGCTCCACCCACCTGTGACTATAAAAGCTTAATTGGTCACATTTTATTTTTATTGTGTATGCACGCGCTCTCCATGCTCCCACCAGGCCTACCGAAACTCGCCCTGCTGTCAGCTGGCTCAGCGTCCTCAGTTGTTGTTTTTTTTTGTTGTTTTTTTTTAAACAAACCACACTCATATCGCACACACACCACTTTCATTCCACTACATGCACCACACTATACCACTGATACCAACATACTCACAACTCCATTTCTTCTTTTGTGTAAATATCAATCTTCGTCTTATTATCTTATTTGTAATTAAATATACTTTTGAGCACTTTTACCCTGTGTCATCTGTCCTTTTTATTATAGTGTTGACCCAGTCATAACAGTGAGTACACAGTGTGGTAGGTGTTGTGTTTGTTTATACCTCTGTGGTAAGAGTTGTGTGGTTGAGCGGTTGCCACTCACTCATTCCCCACGCAGGCACACAGCTCAGTCCAAGGCATCAAAGTCCTGCTTCATTATATATGTGTCTGTGACTATACCTGGGAGGCAGGAGTTGTGTGACTGTGTGTGTGTGCATGCGTGAATACCTGTGAGGTGTGTATACTTGTGACACAGGCGTTGCCTGTGTGGGTATGTGTGTGTGTGCATAAGCCTGTAAAGTACTGAACTGCTAAAATTCTGGATAAAAAAACAAACCATTTTCACCACTGTCCAATACTCCAAAAACAGCATTTACTCAGCCTGGATAACATGATCAAATACTCTAATCTCTGCCTAATCTATAAAATCATTCACGGTCTATCATCTCCACCACTCAGTCAGTTTATCTTCATCAGAACCACCAGCTACAGTAGAACTAGAGGAGCAGCACGAGGAGACTGCATCATCCCCCTCAGGAAAAGTTCCTTTGGGTAAAAAGCATTTTCTGTTCGTGGTGCCTCAGACTGGAACCTCACACCCACAACCATCAGATCCGCTAACACTTACCACACCTTTAAAATACAGTTAAAACAATGGCTAATTGCAAACCAGATCTGTGAACACTGACTTTATCCACTGTCGCTGCCCCCTGCTGGCCTCTTGCCCTGTATCTGTGTGCGATTGTCATGTGTGTATTTATGTGCTTTCTTTATGATTGGTGGTGTGTAGTTGAATGATTGTTGTGAGTCTGCCATATGCATGTGTATACCTGTGAGGTAGGTGTTGTGGGACGAGTTGATAAAGTAGTGCGAAAGAGGCTGGTTCATATCATCAATGATGTCCAGCCGTTCTGGAGGCACTACACCATTCTCCTCTCCGCCCAGGTACCGGCTGAAGGCCTGTAAGCTGATCTGGTCTGTAGCGGACACAAGGGACATGACAGATTTACTATGTGCTTCAGAGCTTTAAGCCATATGTTTATTACAAATGAGGTACAACTTTAACAGTATGTGTAAGGGTAGGATTCCTATGGGAACAAAATACTACCTCTCTTACCTCTGCTAACATAACTTATTTAGATCACCATGCTACCTTTTATTGTTTTGAAAAATCCTATATTTGTTGAAAACAAAGTATTAACATGTTATATAACTTGTCACTTTTGTTTTTGACAATGTACAGTTTTGTATCATGCTTCTGAATATATATGGAGAATATGGAGAATTGTTGTGTATGTAATACTCCCTCTATAATCACATTGTTGAAACTGAAATCTATATATACACTTCAAAACCAAAAATCTAGTAAATTCTACAATATTAGAAAAAATTACATAAATTAAAGTTAATATAAGGATCAAGTTAGGTTGAGTTAGGGTTTAGATTCAATTTAACCATACTCACTATTGGCCTAAAGTGAGTATGAGGTTAGACTACTCATTTCTCTAAGACATGGTTAACATAATTATATTTAATATTTTACTTGCCTAGTTTTGTCTAGTCTTTTTAATTTCTGGTTATAATTTTACTTCCTGGTTGGACATGGACACTAGATGTGACATACATAACTGTTGTCACATCTGTAGCAATGTTAACAAGGGGCCAAAACTTGTCTAAATGACACAATAGAATATCTAATGAGACTAATAAAAATAAATGACAAGACATTTATTTTGTTAAATAAAGGTATAATATTTCAGAAACTGTCTTCCTTGTCGGTAAATTGTCTCTGCCCTTTGAATTAGAACTTTCAATATTTTAGGTATTCCGTTTCTGAACTCAAAGCTATGTCATGTATTTTTGTACTTTTCTTCTCAACTTTTTCCCCACAAACCGACACTGAACTGATGTAAAACTATGATAAATACTTACCACATGTACTGTTCCACCAAAGCAAGTCAGAATTAGAAAAACATGACAACCTGCCATATGAAATAAAGGTCCTATTTACTCTTGTGGGCTTCAAGTCATGTTAGAACATTGTTACCTCATCAAAAAACATATCTGGAGTTGTGTTTTGTTTCACTCACACATGTTTGAGTAACCCTTTTGTATTAGTCTGTCCATCTTCAAATCTCAAAATGCTCTGTTCCACCTTGTGATGTCATGAAGTGGCAGTTTTCAAGTTAACAGTTACCTTTTACCTTTTGTTCATTAGAGATAGGGAATTATACAGCTGAAATCAATCATTAGAATCAAAATGATTCTAGTGAAGGTGTATGGAGTTAAAAAACAGTGGAGCACTTCCTGTATGACATGACATCGCAAGGTGGAACAGAGTGTTTTCTGTTTGAGAGGAACACAGTCTAAATATGCAGGGTGTGTGTGAATGAAACCAAACAAAACTCATTTTACTCCATGTAAAACTCCATGAAGAAACATTATAACATAGATCAACATCAGAAAATAGCGTAATATAGGCCCTTTAAGTTTAGGTCAAAAGTAAGTATGGTTAGGTTAAGTGAATATGACATCACCTCTCTCTAATTGGCTGCTGTTGGTCTCGTAGCGCTCCATGATCTGCCTAACCTGCTCCCTCTTCAGTGGGGGGTAAAGGACCTCATTCAGCCTGGAGTCTCTCTGCCTCCGGTTTATGAAGTCCATGAACTGGTCTAAAGAGATGAAGGGTTTCCTCTTCGACCCACTGCACACAACAAAATGGACTATTTATGTTGAGCATTCAGAATATCATGAAGCAGATAACCCAATAATTAGATCTGATGTGTTGCAGGCTCATAAAATATTCCAGGTGTGCATGCGCATGTAAAATGATCATCAATCTTGTATATTTTGTCAGTGTTGCTACTCAACACTTAATTACTCATACTTCTAATATGATAATATTTTCATTGAAGTAACATTACTTTTACTTTTTTTTCTTTTTTATTGTGATATTTGAGACAATACAAACAACAAAAGTCATTATACATTTTGATTTGAGGAAAAAGAGAGTACATACATCAGGTTTTAAATGGGTGATGAGGCAATAAGAATGGCATCTGTAGTCACTAAAACTTTCACTCTTACTTGAGTGAAAGTTTTAGTGACTCTTCCCACTGTGAGTAACTATAGAAATGACAAAAGCTTTAAGTTGACTATATGAAATTATTTGAGCATTTGTGTTTCTTGTACTGCTCATTTAGTTATTTAGTTTGCCTCATGTTTGACAATACCAAATTTGAGCATCATTTAATGCTTTGTTCTTCAAATTACATTAACGGTAAATTATAAAGCAGATAGAACGCTCAAACAGTTACTCTTAAAGTTGCTCTTACTTGAGTAATTTCTTTACCACATCTTTGTACTTCTACTTTGTAACATTGCTCTTACTAGAGGACATTTTTTGGCCCACCTCTGCATTTTAGTTGCCTGTTTACTGTATTTTCCTCATTAATATAATCACAAGTTTGCAA
Source organism: Periophthalmus magnuspinnatus (assembly GCF_009829125.3). Taxonomy (NCBI): domain Eukaryota; kingdom Metazoa; phylum Chordata; class Actinopteri; order Gobiiformes; family Gobiidae; genus Periophthalmus; species Periophthalmus magnuspinnatus. Next base: position 13,853,219 of record NC_047143.1, read on the forward strand.
GATTAGAAAGGAATATGTAATGTGTGATTTCTATAATCTGATAACTCCAGAAATCAGATAATAATTAGATGTTTGCAGTATATACGTAGTCTGTTCTTTAAAATCACCCAGTGTTTCACATATTAACTAATATGCACAATACAAAGTCATGTTAAGAACCTATACCTTGAAATATTAAGCAAAAGTTTAAACATTTGAATACAATTAGTTGTTAGAGACACCTGAAACACACTGCTTCTTTGTATAACATTACGAGAAAGTAAAAAAACAAAACAAAAAACAACCAAGGTATCAGGAAGAGAATTGTGGACTTGCATGAGTCTGGTTCATCCTTGGTGCAATTTCCAGAATGTCCAAGCATCATACTGCTCAGGAAGGAGACAGGTTCTGTGTCTCAGACTTTATGAAAATGTTGTCTACAGGGGAATCACGCTCCTCAGCCTTCCTGGTAAGGTCTATTCCAAGGTACTGGAGAGGAGAATCCAACCGATAGTCGAACCTCGGATTCAAGAGGAGCAGTGTGGTTTTCGTCCCAGTCGCAGAACACTGGACCAGCTCTATACTCTCCATTGTGTCCTTAAGGGTTCATGGGAGTTTGCCCAACCAGTCCACATGTGTTTTGTGGATTTGGAGAAAGCATTCAACCGCGTTCGTCGTGGTGTCCTTTGGGGGGTGCTTCGGGAGTATGGGGTCCAGGGCCCTTTGCTAAGGGCTGTCCGATCCCTGTATGACCGGAGCAGGAGCTGTGTTTGCATTGCCGGCAGTAAGTCAGACCTGTTCCCAGTGCCTGTTGGACTCCGCCAGGGCTGCCCTTTGTCACCGGTTCTGTTCATTATATTTATGGACAGAATTTCTAGGAGTAGCCAGGGGTCGGAGGGGTCTGGTTCAGAAACCACAGGATCTAATCTCTGCTGTTTGCAGATGATGTTGTCCTGAAGGCTTCATCGAACCAGAACCTGGAGCAGGCACTGGGGCGGATTGCAGTTGAGTGTGAAGCAGCTTGGATGAAAATCAGCAACTCCAAATCTGAGGCCATGGTTCTCGACTGGAAAAAGGTGGCTTGCCCTCTCCGGGTGGGTGGTGAGTCTCTGCCTCAAGTGAAGGAGTTCAAGTATCTCGGGGTCTTGTTCACGAGTGAGGGACGGATGGAGCGTGAGATTGACAGGCAGATCGGTGCAGCATCTGCAGTGATGCAGTCGCTGTATCGGTTTGTTGTGGTAAAGAAGGAGCTGAGTCGAAGGCAAAGCTCTCGATTTACCGGTCAATCTACGTTCCTACCCTCACCTATGGTCATGAGCTTTGGGTAATGACCGAAAGGACAAGATTGCGGATACAAGCGGTCGAAATGAGTTTCCACTGCAGGGTGACCGGGCACTCACTTAGAGATAGGGTGAGGAGCTCAGTCACACGGGAGGAGCTTGGAGTAGAGCCGCTGCTCCTCCACGTCGAGAGGAGCCAGTTGAGGTGGCTCGGGCATCTATTACGGATACCTCCTGGACGCCTCCCTAGGGAGGTGTTCTGGGCACGTCCCACCGGGAGGAGGCCCTGGGGAAGACCCAGGACACGCTGGAGGGACTCCCTCGGAAGAGCTGGAGGAAAGTGTGTGTGGAGAGGGAAGTCTGGGCCACCCTGCTGAAACTGCTGCCTCCGCGACCTGGCCCCGGACAGAGCGGAAGAAAATGGATGGATGGATGGCTGTCTGAAGCTGGTAAGACTGTGTAATTATTCACAGTGAAATGAGTACTGCACCGTCATGGGCTGAAAAGCGTTACATTTGGAGGAAAAAGGGGGAAGCTTGCAAGCCTAAGAACACCATCCCAAATGTGAAAGACAGTGTGGCAGCATCGTGTTGTGGTGTTGTTTGCTGCAGGAGGGACTGGTGCACGTCACAAAACAGATGACATCATTAGGAAAGATCATTACGTGGAAATACTGAAGCAACGTCTCAAAACATCAGCCAGGAAGTTAAAGCTTGGGTGCAAATGGGTCTTCCAAATGGACAATGTCCCAAAGCATACTGCCAAAATGGTTCAAAAGTGGCATAAGGATAACAAAGTCAATGTTTTGAAATGGGCAAAGCCCTGATTTCAATCTTATTATTTATGGGCAGACGTGAAAAGGCACGTGCGAGCAAGGTGACCTACAAACTAGGCTCAGTTACACCAGTTTTGTCAGGATGAAAGGGCCAAAATTTCAGCCAACTATTGTGAGAACCTTGTGGACGGATGTCCAAAAAGTTTGACCCTAGTCATAGGCAAGGCAATAGTACCAAATACTGATAAAATGTATGCAAACATCTGACTTTGAAGAAAGTAATGAAAAAATGTCTAAAACAATCCTTCTCTCATTATTCTGGTATTTAGCAAATAGAAATCATTTTGGTAATGCTAATTGACCTAAAACAAGAAAATTTCATGTTAGACAGTGAGGAAAAAAGGGCATGTGTCTTTTTATATAGTGTGTGTAAATTTCTGGTTTCAACTTTAGGTTTAATTTTTGACACCCGTGCATAATTATGTTATAACTTGGACATTTTAAAATCACAAAATTCATCTAAAATGGCTTGTAAAATAAATAAGTCCACTAACTTCCACGTTAGAAAACTGTGATCCACAGTGGGAGCTGATGTCGCCGAAAAACATTATCACAACAAACACTGTTGTCGACACCTGTGATGGATAGCTGCACATCGTGCAAGGGAGCTGTGGATTTTTTTAAATTTGTATCAAAATTACTACACAACCCTGCTGAACCCTACACATATTACCAAATAAGAAAATAAAATTGGACGAAGTGGAGAGCAGTGGGCCTGTACCGGTGGTGATGAAACAGGTACTTGATCAGCAATATGGCATCTTGAAAATAAGAAATCAAAGATTCTTAAAATATACACAAATATACAAATATGCATCACTCCAAATGCAACTTTGGGTGAGTAAATGGTGAGGGGAAATTATAACATGGTTAAAAGCTTTGAAAAGTTGATTTTGCATAATAGGTCTACCTTAATGCTGAACTGGGACAATAAATTGAAGACAGGGTATGTTTCTCATACTTCAGTATCTCTATAGGTAAAATACTCATTCACTTAATTTTGGTATAAAAAAAATCATTCATTATTTATTTTTTTCCGTTCCATAACCCCATAAATGAATGGACATGTTTTCTCTGAGATTTTACCCTTAGACTGCTCGTGGTGCTGCTCCAGTCCGATGGTTGCAAGTATTCCGTATAGTACAAAATACAAGAGGAGCTCAGAGGAACAACACATGGACCGGGCCCCTTTGCAGTCTGAGTGAGGTGTTAGTCTTTCTCTTTACACTACATAATGTCCTGGAGGGTGACTGTAAAATCTACTGTAAAAAGTCTATCTTTATTTGAACTTACCACTCATCAAATATACTCTGGATCTCCGGCCGTAAACACAAGCTGTCAAGGAACTTCTGAAAGGCCTCCCAGGTGAAGTCCTCAGATTTGACCCCCTCTGACTGTAGACACACACCAATCACAGTCACATCCAAGTCAAACTCTATTGATACTTTGCAGTGACATTATGCCGAGGGTGTTCTGCATGTATGTATGTGGCGGAACGTTCAACAGTTACCGTGGTTACATGGTACATGCACACATTAGCAAACATTGCCAAAAAAATGTTAAGATAGTCTGATGACTCAAGAAAAAAATGTAAGTGATAAATGCAAATGTTTATAGTCCTATGTAGATGTTTGATTTTGAAAAAAAAGGTGAGAGTGACTAACTGAAAAACTGTTGGTTAACGCTAGCTAGCATGTGTAATTTTATTTGAGAGGGACTTGTTTAACAGGAAAAATCATCTTACTTGTTGAAGTTCCACCTATGTCAGCTCTTTCTAGTCAGATTGTGTTACAAAGCATCAGACATAGCACTCCTACAGTTGTCATCAACATTCACTGGGGGTGTGATGCAAACAGCTGCGAAGTATCAATACCCACAGCTTTGGCAATAGAAAAATTATCAACCACATTCTCAGCCCATGATTTCAGCTACTTTATCCAAGTATAAAGAGGAGGTATTACATTTTTTATGGGGTATTAAATGTCAGCACATAACATATTTAGATCACAATGTTATCTTTTATTGTTTTGAAAATTCTATTTTTGCTGAAAACGATGTATTGTTTTAATTGTACAATTTCACTTTTTGCGCTGTGAGCCTCCCGTCGCTTTGTTCGGCATACGTCTAATGCCAGCATACTCAAAGTCCAGCCTGGGGACAAATTGCGGCCTGTGTACAAATTTCCACTGACCTGCAGCCTCTGGAATGAATGAATGAATGAATGAATGAATGAATGAATGTATATATATATATATATATATATATATATATATATATATATATATATATATATATATATATATATATATATATAAATTATGTGTGGCCCCTCAGCACCGTTGACCAGTGTAAAATAAACATGTACAAGCAATATTATATTTCACCAGAAGATGGCAGTAGATGGCAGGTTTAAAGAAATTCGAAAATTTCCTAAGAAAATGCTGAGCTTGTCTGGTTGGCATATTTGTGTGAGAAGACGGTTATGAACTTTAACAAGAACGGTGCGAGGACTAACTGACTCTCACCTGTGTGACGTTTTGCGCATCAAAACTACTGTCTTTGAGCCAGACCTGGTCTATTTACCTCAGATCTAAGTATCACCCTTCACATTAGTGCAGGCAAGTTAGTCTTCTGAGGTGAATAAATTCTAAAATCTCAGTGAATTTATTTTACTGCGATTATCAAAACCGCAGTTTAAATGTTCACTTTTTCATATTTATAATCTGTGTATCATTCATTTTGTTTTTGAAAGGCGAAAGCCATGTGCAATAAAAAGTAAAAAAATAAATAGTTTATTTGCATTTAATATTAATGGTTCAAAGAATGATCAGGCCAAACGGTCGGCCCCCACACATTTTCATTTCATTTTGGCCCTCTTTATAAAAAGTTAGGACACCCCTAATGAAACTGCTGTACATTGCATCATTTGTGAAGTTATAGTATACTGTTTCATATCCTCCTTTTGTATATTTATGAAAAATTGTCTTATGGGAACATGGGTGATTCAGGCTTGTAGGACGAGTCTTTTACAGAATTATACTGCTAACCGTGAGGAGGGTTTGAATAGGGCCCAGGAGAGGTTGCTGGATTACGCAAACATGCATGTATGACATATAAAACCACTTCAAACATGTTTTTGATGAGGGAAAAACAATATAACATGGTAGAAAGCTCTAAAAAATCAAAATATAATACCCACTCTTTGATAATTTAGAAGACATGTACACTCACAAACACAAGACTTCCCGATATTATTCCTTTAAGTTGCAGAAAAATTATGGGTGGTGACTGTCGTCTGTTTGTGTTTGAAGACTGCATACTGCTTTAGTGTGAAGCCATTATTGGTTTAATATGTAGTAGTATTATAGTATTATTCAGTAAATTGCATGTTAATATGATTTTACCAAGATGTTCAAAAGTGGTTAAGTGCATTTATGTCTCTCCATGAACAGTAGTAGAGGAGCAGGCTTACACAATCTGGTGGCTCTCCTGAGTCTTGTGACACAGATATGAAGAGATAGCTCTGGCTGACACACAAACATCTTCATTGGAAAAAACACTGATGAACTGTCATCTATGATTAAATCTATGGCTGCACAATATGTAGTTTTCAAAAATGTAATATTTGAAATGCATTGCAAATATGTTTAGTTTGATCAGTTAATGATATGATAATAATGATGCTAATTCATTATTATATGAAGATAATAATTCATGAACATGGTTATTAGCTAAACACAGGGTATGTAGCCTGAGGTGAAAAAAAAAAATTTACAGTTACAGCTGAACCCAAGCCGTAACCTACATTTAGGACACATACATTTTTCAGTGTATGGACAAGGCATGCCTCATGTGAAAACTCAGAATACGTCTAGAATTCACTCACATAAGCAGCAGAGGTTGCACTAGCACTGATTATTGGTTGGCTACAGGTGCTGTGTTTTAGGGATCTGGATCAGAGACAGTGCTTTTACACTTAAACTACCTGGATTTAGTCCTTCGATCTGGCAACCCAAATGAGAAACTCGTATGAGGCTCATTCTCCTTTCTGATTGGATAATCATCTTGAGAAACAAAACACTAAATGACAACATCAAAAACTTTGTAATTACAATGTTGTTGTTTTTTCCAAAAACAAGATTATGACTATTATTAAAAGTCATATTTGATTTATTTAACATTATTTATAAAATGTACAACATATTTTCATGTAAACATCAATAATGAAAAAAAACAAAAGAAAAAACAAAACAAAAAACATGAAAATACCATCCTGTTAACTATGATATGGATAATGTGTCATAAGTTCATTTGAAGCCATGTGATAAGTCCCAAATTAAAAGAAACATGGAGGTCATGTTCTTAATAAAATCTCAAAGATAATTACCTTGTTATTGATGAGACCACACTGTTCCAGAGCTGTCTCCACCCGTTTCTTATCCGAGAACAGTTTCAGAATACTGAAACATGACAGAGAGGAGAAACAAAAAAATGTAAACTTCACCACATCACCACATCAAAACTGGGACTAAACCCAGAAGAAAACCAGGGCTAGAACAGAATCACAAGTATACACCTGGGCTAAACTGCAATCCAACGAGGATTTTTTATTTTAAAAAATATATACAATTTATTAATATTCAATACCTAAAAGCCTTCATCACCATTGTTCAGGGTTTATTTGGTTTCAATACATCCCCCAAGCACAACAGAAATAATCATTTGCTTAGTCGTCTACTCAAAAAAAAAACATTGTTAATGAGTAAATAATGATTAGTTGCTGGCCCTATTATAAATAAAATGTAGTATTAGGAAGAGCATTGGGGGGAAATTTAGAACGATATAAATGAACAAATGAATAAAATATTGCACTGGAGCATGTATCTTTATGAAGTTCAGGATAAACTGTGTGCAACTAGTACATTTATCTTCATTTAAGTAGTTTTTGGCAAGATTTGGGTGGATTCTAACGCTGAACAATTTTGGGGGAAAATTTATGATAAGCATGAGCATTTTAAGAATGGTATAAATTCACCATTTTTTATGTAGAATAAATTCTCTCTCTCTCTCTCTCTCTCTCTCTCTCTCTCTCTCTCTCTCTCTCTCTCTCTCTCTCTCTCTCTCTCTCTCTCTCTCTCTCTCTCTCTCTCTCTCTCTCTCTCTCTCTCTCTCTCTCTCTCTCTCTCTCTCTCTCTCTCTCTCTCTCTCTCTCTCTCTCTCTCTCTCTCTCTCTCTCTCTCTCTCTCTCTCTCTCTCTCTCTCTCTCTCTCTCTCTCTCTCTCTCTCTCTCTCTCTCTCTCTCTCTCTCTCTCTCTCTCTCTCTCTCTCTCTCTCTCTCTCTCTCTCTCTCTCTCTCTCTCTCTCTCTCTCTCTCTCTCTCTCTCTCTCTCTCTCTCTCTCTCTCTCTCTCTCTCTCTCAGTGGGCCTATATATAGGGCTACAGGTAGTCACTGTGCTGTTTGCTGACATGGTGTGTATCACACTCAACATGGACCAGAGGAAGCAAAGAGCAAAGAGTTGTCTCAGGAGATTAGAAAGAAAATTATAGACAAGCATGTTAAAGGTAAAGGCTATAAGACCACCTCCAAGCAGCTTGATATTCCTGTGACTACAGTTGCACATATTATTCAGAAATTTCTGATCCATGGGACTGTAGCCAACCTCCCTAGGTGTGGCGGCAGGAGGAAAATTGATGACAAATCAAAGAGACGGATAATAGGAATGGTAACAAAAGAGCCCAAAAAAACTTCTAAAGAGATTAAAGGTGAACTTCAAACTCAAGGAACATCAGTGTCAGATCGCACCATCTATCGATGTTTCAACCAAAGTGGACTTAATGAGAGACGACCAAGGAGGACACCAGGAGGCACAGAATATCAAGAAAAGAACACTGTCCCTACTGTGAAACATGGAGGAGGCTCTGTTATCTTCTGGGGCTGCTTTGCTGCATCTGGCACTATACAATGAAATCTCAAGACAGTACAATGAAGACTATCAAGGGATTCTAGAGAGAAATGTGCTGGCCAGTGTCAGAAAGCTTGGTCTCAGTTGCAGGTCATGGGTCTTGCAACAGGACAATGACCCAAAACACACAGCTAAAAACACCGAAGAAGAGGAAAACACTGGACTATTCTAAAGTAGCCTTCTATGAGCCCTGACCTAAATCCTATTGATCATCTTTGGAAGGAGCTGAAACATGCCATCTGGAAAAGGCACCCTTCAAACCTAAGACAACTGGAGCAATTTGCTCATGAGGCGTGGGCCAAAATAAATGCTGAGAGGACTTAAAAGGTTGTACAACAAAATATTAAGTTAAGAGTATCATCATTTTTGTCCAGGCCTGTTTCATGAGATTATTTTTTTTAAATAATTCTGTTGAAGCATGGTTGCAAAGCAATGTCTGACTTTCATTGGTTAAATTTCATAGATTTTTTTATTTATTACTTTTGTCAGATTCAAGTTATTTCTGTGACCATTGTGAGTTTTTCTTTCATTAACCGACAGATACCAACAATTTTGTCCGTGTGTATGTGTATGTGTATATATATATATATGCATACACACACTTATTTTAGCTGCATCAAGATGGTTTTAACTTTCCACCTCTAGAAAGCCATTACCATTATTTTAACTCCAATTTTTATTCAATATAAAAAGTACTCAAATATTTAAATAAAACTTCAATGAGTTTTGTTTTAGTTTTTTTTAAAAATTATTATTCAAGAATGTAATTTTTGCCAAGCCACGATGGACTTGTCTTTGAGCTGACTGGCTCTAACCTCGTATATGATGATGCAAATATGAATACCAAAAGACTAGAGTAATTCGTAATAAATGATCTCTCACTTCTTGACAGCAATCTTGCCCTCCTGGTTGACTTGAAGCTTTAGTCGTGTGTACCTGTAGAAGGACACAGACAAATGGGTTAGAGAGGTGCAGAGAGGACACAGCCATGGTGTGAGACAGGTGCAGAGAGGAAACAGACACATGGGGCAACAGGTGCAAAGCGAACACAGACACATAGACAGGAACACAGAGGATACAGAAAGACTGGCAGAGGAAATGGGCCCTCGACTTTTTGGTCTGGACCAGCCCCACGATTGTGCAATTCGAAAAAAAAAAAAAAAAAACGTACTTTTTATGTCAGTTGATATTATAGGCTAAGCGTACTAATATAATATTTGTGTATAATTTGATTATAACTGAACTGATTTGATCCAAAACTGACTTTTAGATGTGAAATTGCTGGCCTGTTTTTATTGACCTGTATTTTTTTACACAGAGTGTAATTAAATGTTTGTTTGTTTTTTCATTTTTTAAATTATAGTGATAGAAATGAAATCAATTAGTATATGAAAATAAATATGTTTAACAGGTCCCCCTGAGCGTAGTTGTTGTGCATGCCCCTGGATGCTCAGAGTGCAGAGTCACAGCAGGGGCCTCAAGTGGTCCGTAAATTCCACAAGTTTCACACACGTGTCAGGACATCTGAACTCATGTTTTATGTCACTTTACTTTACTTTACGATAATAGCGTTTGCTCCTTTGCAGAAATCACATAAGAAATACAATGTGGACGTCCGAACTTTAATCGCACCACATGAAAACCGGCATCTTTTCTTCAATGAGCTAAAAACAACAGAACACAAATATATCTATTGAAGTAAAATAAATACTGGCGTGAAGATTGAAGAGTGTAGGAGGCCTTTATCGGCATGAAAACAATCCTAGTGTTCACAAAATGTCCTGATTTCAGCCTGATTTCCACGAACAGACTTACTACCAGCAGCAGCTATGAGGATGCTGCCGCTCGGGAGAGGGGCTAGTGCTCTTGCATCAGCCTCCGCCTGTCGGCTTTGGGTTGGCCTGGGTCAGGACCACATCTGCATGGGGCCACATGGATGTGAGGCCACAGTGAACTTATGGTAGAGTGTATACAGCCAGGGAAAGCTGAATAAGAGCAGGCCAAGAGCATTACATAAGACAGTGCGTGGTGTCAGAGCTGTGCGTGGTGTTGCGCACAGGTCTGACAGTGACCTGTTCAAAAGGTGCCTCAGTATCCAGATTTGGACTAGACATCTGCAGCACCAGGAGTTTTCTAGGCACTCCAGATGGTCAGTCCAGACAGGTGCAGAGAGGACACAGACAGATGGGGTCTGACAGGTGCAGAGGGCACAGATGCATGGGTGGCAGGTGCAGAGAGGACAAAGACACATGAGTCAGACAGATGCAGAGAGGACACAGACATGGGGTGAGATGGGTGCATAAAAGACACAGACACATGGAGCAACAGGTGCAAAGGGGACACAGACACATGAGTTAGACAGGTGCAGAGAGGAGACAGACACACGGGGTTTGAACTCGAATAACAAGAAACAGTGCAACATTGATTGACAATATATTCACCAACATTATAGAAAGTGAAACAACATGTGGACTTTTAATAAATGATGTATCAGATCATCTACCAATCTTTATAGTTAAAAAGAAAGTCACAAAAATGCATAATGACATAAAAACAGTCAAAATATATAGACAGAAAACTTTCAGTCAATTTAAACGTGACTTAATGCAACAAAATTGGGACAATGTGTATGTAGATAATGTAAATACAGCATATGAAGTTTTTCTTAAAATCTTTTGCTCTCTTTTTGAAAAAAAAATGTCCTTTAGTTAGTGGACCAACCTGTAACAAATTTGCTGAAAAGCCTTGGATGACTAAAGGTATCCAAAAAGCATGCAAGAAAAAAAAAACAAAATTGTATAAAGACTTTAAAAAAAAAAAATGTACAAGTGAGGCAAAGGTTACCTATGAAACATACAAGAATAAATTAATAAGTTTTATGAGATTAAGGAAAAAAAAAGAATATTATTGTTCAATTTTGTAAAAACACTTGGAATGTTTTAAATAAATTAAAAAAAAAATTCTCACATTGTGATGTCAGCCTAAGGAAATTGCACATTAATTTTATAATTATTTTAGTAATATTGGTTCTAAATTGGCAAAAGATACTCCGGAATCTAATCAAGAGAATGACATACTCAGTAGAATACCTAAGCAGGATAAAACAATATTGCTACAAGGAACAGACGAGATGGAAATTTGTACAATTGTCAAACAAAGCAAGAACAAAAATTCAACAGATTGGAATGGACTAGACATGTGTGTGCTGAAAGAAACAATTGACTACATAGTTAATCCAGTCACCTATATTTTTTATCTATCTTTGCAGTCGGGTGTATTCCCTGAAGGGATGAAGATGGCAAAGGTTATCCCTATTTACACGTCCGATGATCAACATGATCTTACAAATTACAGACATATTTCTCTATTGTCTCATTTTACAAAAATGAGAAACTATTCCATAAAAGATTATACAATTACCTTGAAAGACATAATATACTTTGTGACAGCAATATGGCTTTAGATCAAATGGAACCACTATTTTTGCTTTAATAGATCTAGTCGAAAATATATCTAATGCAATAGACAATAAACAATACGCAATTGGAGTGTTTCTAGATTTAACTAAAGCTTTTGATACAGTCAATCACGATCTACTACTCAGGAGATTGCACACATCAGTAATCAGGGGTGTGGCTTTCTCTTGGATCAAAAGTTATATAGACAATAGATCACAATATGTTCATATAAATGGAGTTGATTCAGAGCTCCAAACGGTGACCTATGGCTCCCCCAGGGGTCAGTGTTGAGCCCTTTGCTCTTTATTTTGTATATTAATGATTTATGTTTGGTTTCAAAAGTTTTACAGCTTATATTATTTGCAGATGATACAAATATAATACATAATAATAATGGCATAATAATTCAGAAACAGTAATTGAGGAGGTAGAAAAAGATCTAAAAATTGTTGAAAAGCTGGTTCGACTCAAATAAATAAACTTTAAATCTAAAGAAAACTAAATTCATAGTATTTACAAATTTCCAAACAAAAGTGAGCAGGAATTTAATATTCATAATACAGTGACAGAACAAATAAATCAGATTATATTTTTAGGAATAATAATCCAAAACAAGCTAAATTGGAAAAGTCACATACAATTCATAAAGATTATGAAAATCTTTAGTAATCATATTGAAAGTGAAAGAATGCTTGGACAAAAAAACATTGTTCATTTTGTATAGTTCATTGATACTTCCATACATGATTTACGCCGTGGAAGTGTGGGGCAATACATATCAAACATATATACCATCCATATTACTACTGACCAAAAACGAGCACTGCGAATCATGAATAAAGCCCCTTACAGGGCTCATACTAATGATTTTTTGTAAAAAAAAAAAATAAAAAATACAATGAAATTCAAGAACCTGGTAGACTATAGAACCACACAATTTATGTATAAAATTAAGTATAAACAATTACCATTTCATATTCAAGATCTGTTTAAAAAATGGGGTGGTATTTATAATCTTTGAGGGCATGAGGTATTTCAAAAACCAAGGGTTAGAACAAATGTAAAACAGCACTGTATTTCAACCATTGGAGTAAATATTTGGAATAGAGTAAATGAAAATATCAAAGATTGTAGAATGTTGAGACGTTTCAAAAGTTTGTATAAAAAGAAAATTATAAATTCATACAGTGGAACTGAATGCTGAATTATGTTCTATTCTTCTACTTATTTATTTTTCTCTTTTCTTTACTGTGTACATTGTAAATGCAGCAGCTCTTTATCTTTATGTTTAGTATAAAAGGGGTAGGTGTCATAAGCTTTGGCTTTTGCCTATTCCTTTTTCAGACTTGTGTATTTTGACTTAAGACTGAAATGTCTAGAAAGAAATAAAATAAAGTGTACAGTATAAGTTTGACAGGTGCAGAGAGGACAGAGACGTGTGGTGTTAAACAGAAGCAGGGAGGACACAGACACATTGGGATAGACAGGTGCAGAGAGGACACAAGACACATGGTTAGACAGGAGCAGAAAGGACACAGACAGGGTTAGACAGGTGCAGAAAAGACACAGACAGACTAGGTTAGATACATGCAGGGAGGATGCACACAGACAAGATTAGACAGGTGCAGAGAGGACACAGACAAATGGATTTAGACAAGAGCAGAGAGGACACAGCTGTGGACTGTCCACTCCACACTCACGCTTTGAGCAGAAACGTGTTGCGTGCTGCATTCTGAGACAGGATGTTTGTAGCCAATGTGAAGAGTTCATCTGTCCAAACCTGGAAACGAAAGAGAGACAGAGTGAGAAAGGACATCTGTTACACCAATCCTAGCAGAGCAATATAAATAGAGGTGGGTAGAGTATCCAAAAAATTGATTCAAATAAAATAAATCAACTAGAAAAGCAAAGTAGTGGTCTAAGAAATTACTCAATGAGAGTAAAAAAGCATGTGGGTAAAGTACTACTCAAGTAAGAGCCACTGTAAGACTAATGTTCGAGACATAACATCATTGCATAATGCATAAAATCTGGTATTTTCAAAGGGTAGACACAAACTAAAAAAACGTAATCATATCTGAAGCGGAGGAAGAAAGTACTCTGAAAAGTACAATTTCTTTTAAAGTTAAAAGTAAGTAACTGAGTAAATGTAGCTGCATACTACCTACCTACTGACAATCATTTTACTTTAATTGTTTTAAAGTTAAATATTCCAAGAGGTGGAAGGTCAGCCTCCTGCTCGTCTCCAAAGAGATGTTATCGTGTTGTCTTCAATGTTCCACAGTATGTCAAACTTAAGCTTATTTATCTTGTATTTATTCAATTACAGATTCAATTAAAGGTGTATTATTGGTAAAAAAAAAAAAAAAAAAAAGTTCATAACATGACCTTGATAAACCCGTTGCATTACATTACAAGCCTATGACTCCAGGTTTACCTTGGCTGTGTCTTCCTGCACGGCCTGGAAGTTGAGGAAGGAGATGCTGACCAGATCGGTTCCACAGACGATGGTGACCAGCTTCCCTTCAACGTTCTCCCCCTTCCCAAAGCCCAGCACCTCACGGACCTTTGGATCCTGCCACACAAACACACGATGCTCAACTGCACATCCAGGTACTCGAGAGGGATCTAGCTGCATACCTCCACCAGGAGGACCCTCACATGACTCAACTCTATCCACACGTCAATAAATGTAAACAAACACTGGCCATGCCAAAAGACTGCCAAGGTTCACAGTTTCCATTGTTTTCAATGTAATGTAACAAAAATGAACAATGTTGTACACTAAACACAAGCCAAAACCCTTTTTCCTTAACCATTTGTGCCCAATCTTACCCAGACGTAAACTACATCTAATATGCCTATGCTATTCACGACCTTGTATATGTAGAGTAATGATGAGTTAAATATCCATTCATATTTATCTTTAGTTGAGACAATGACAACATGTTTTAAACTGCTAATTAACCTACACAAGGAGAGTAGATCAGAGACAACAGAAGCTAGTTCAGTTCAAACTAGAAATGAAATCTAATGGTGATTAAATTTCTTTGAAGTGCTTCGCTTTAACAACTCAATAACAAATAGAAAGTGTAATAAAGTTGTTTGTAAAGTAAAATGGTGAGGGACATGTCGGTGGAGGTGCATTGTGGTCGATGTCTGTGGAGTAGGGTTGTCTCTGGGTGGAGGTCTGCAGCAAGACACTCTTGAGAGTTACCACAAGGTAACATTTTAGGAATTATCAGAAGTTTTTTATTAAGAGTAACATTGTGATTTTCGGATGGAGGCTTATTAATCAAATCATTCAAGAGAGTATATTATACAAAATAGATTTTTTTTAAGCTTTCTACCTTGTTATAATGTTCCCTCATCAAAAACATATCTGAGACTTCCGGGTGGGTGATGGACATGGCGGCGGGTTAGAGGGAGTGTTCCCCGACTAAAGTTTAAAAAAAAACCTCGAGGACCGTTCTTTTCTGATTTTACCAAACCAAATGTTGAATAGCACCAAAGGGGACACTAATATGACAAGAGGGAGAACAAAGAGGACAGAACGTAACACATGAGAAGACATCGAAGAAGTTGCAAGGCCAGATGAGCTAGCAGCTGCAACGCTAACAGTGGAAACCATGTTAGCGGACAAGGGACCCGTACCAGATAACATGTCAGATCTACAAACCATACTCCGTGAAATAAAAGATTTTCGGCGTAAACACGCAGAATCATTCAAGGAGCTGAAAGATGACATTAAAAAGACAAACACTCGCGTTGCAGAAGCAGAGGAACGCATAATGGAATCGGAGGAGCACATTCAAAACATTGAGGACGCAACTCTGGAGCTGTTGAAAATACAGAAGCAGTTCATGGACAGCCTGACTGACCAAGAGGGACGCTCCAGAAGGGATAATATCAGAATTCACGGTGTGAAGGAAGGGTCAGAAGATGGAGCCCAGTCAATGATTGCCTTTATTTAGTCCCTCCTAAAAGAGAACCTGGGCTTTGAACTACTATGTGAACTTAACATCGAAAGGAGAGCACATCAGTGCACCCTACATCCTCTCACTGTGGGGCAGCTGGTTAGCACCTGGGCTAACTCCATCCACCCCGGGCAGCTGGTCAGCACCTGGGCTAACTCCATCCACCCCAGGCAGCTGGTCAGCACCTGGGCTAACTCCATCCACCCCGGGCAGCTGGTCAGCACCTGGGCTAACTCCATCCACCCCGGGCAGTTGGCTAGCACCTGGGCTAACTCCATCCACCCCGGGAAGCTGGTTAGCACCTGGGCTGGCGCCACCCACCCTGGGCAGCTGGCTAGCGCCCGGGCTGCCATCGGCCACCCTGTGCAGGCGGCTGGCTCCAGCTCCAGGATTGACTACATCAGCGGCGGTACCGGGACTGGCTCCAGTGGCGGCGGACCTCGGCTCAGTACCGGGGCCAACTCCAGCGGCGGCGGACCTCGGGCTGGCACTGGGGCCAACTCCAGCGGCGGCGGACCTCGGGCTGGCACCGGGGCAAACTCCAGCGGCGGTGGACCTCGGGCTAACACCGGGGCTAACTCCAGCGGCGGCGGACCTTGGGCTGGCACCAAGGCCAACTCCAGCGGCGGACCTCGGGCTAACACTGGGGCTAACTCCAGTGGCAGCGGACCTCGGGCTGGCACCGGGGCCAATTCCAGCTGCGGCGGACCTCGGCTTAGCACCGGGGCCAACTCCAGCGGCTGCGGGAAGTAGGATAGAACTCTCCCCCCCATCACAGTTATGTACAACAGCAAAGGTATTTAACAGACAACAACAAACCAAACTGCTACAAACTGTGAACCACGCAAAAATACTTTGGGACTCTAATGCTAAGCCCAGAGGATTTTTCAGTGGACATATAAACATCAGGAGTCTTCCAGCTAAATCTGAACAACTTGAAAAATTATTAACTGACTGCATTTCTTGGGACTGTCTGAGACATGGATTGAACAAAACACCCCCACAGGTGCATATAAAATCCCCAACTACAATTTTTTTAGAAGGGACAGACCAAACAAAAAAGGTGGAGGAGTAATCTTATACGTCAAAGAACAATTCCAATGTAAACGGATCGATCTACCTCAAAATGGCCTGGAATGTGTGGCCGTTACAATCAGTTTATCTCCTGAAATGTTGTTTAGTGTTGTCGTGTTATATAGACCTCCTAATGAGAAAGATGTGTTTTTTGACTGGTTTAAAGAGGTACTTAAACTTTGCACAAACAAGGAAACGATAATAATGGGAGATTTTAATCTAAATTGGTTAGACAAAACGAGATCCAGTAAATTAAGGCAGTTGGCCAAGCAATTTAATCTAACTCAAGTAATAAAAAATCCAACCAGGATAACTGGCTCAACGAAAACATTGTTAGATTTAATCTTCACGAACAAACAGGACTGCGTCAGCAAAACTTTTAACTTAATAACCAGTATTTCAGACCATAATCTCACATTAGTCTCGAGAAAACTGCCCAAAAGTCGTTACAGAAAAAGAAAAAGTTTTTACCTCTTTTATCGCGAAACGGGACATGGAGCAACTTGACACTGATATTAAAAACACGGTGCATAATGACCTTGTCAGTGGCCAGGACGCAGAACAGACCTGCAACACGCTTAAAAATGCAGTTGCTCAAATTCTTTTAAAATATACAAAAACACAGCAGAGAAAATTTAAAAGTAAAAAGGCTCTCCCTCGGTTTAATGAAAATGTATGGCTCCTAATGAAGGAAAGGGATGCCACTCTTAAAAGGTATCTCAAATCTAGGTTGGGATCAGACCGAATGATGTTCAAGAGCTAACCAAGCTAAAGGAAATAGTAAAATTATATGGAGATGTATCAACAAATTATCTGGGAGAGAGCGGACCAGCAACAAACCCATTGAACTTAACAAAACCTCCAACAACAATACACTCCCACCGGCGGGACAAGCCACTGAAAAGGACAGCTTAATTGTGGCGAACTATGTCCTCAGATCCAGAGCTGCCTCCTGTACTTCAGGATGGATCTGTGGCCCAGGGCAATATGGAAGGACCTCGATGTTTTTTGGAGGGTGCAATGGACCTGATATGTGTGAGTGAAGATAGGGTCATTAAAACTATCTCTGCACGATCAAATTCCAAAGTAAAGGACTCATGGGTTCTAGATCTGCTCTTTTTAAAGAAACATAAAACCATCTTTGCAGCATCAATTATGCATATAATCAATCAGTCTTTTAATGAATGTCTATTTCCAGAAGTTTTTAAAACAGCTATAGTAACACCTATTTTTAAGTCAGGAAACAGAGGGGCTGTCACAAATTATAGACCCATCAGTATTCTCCCAGCCGTCTCCAAGGTGATCGAAAAAATTGTAGCTGAACAGATGATAGAGCATCTAGATGAAAGAAATATGATACATCCCATGCAGTTTGGCTTTAGATCTAAACATTCCACCGATACTGCATGTTGTTATTTTATTGAAGTGCTCAAATCCAACTTGGACAAGGGAGGGGTGGTTGGGGCTGTTTTCCTGGATTTGCGTAAGGCTTTCCACACCGTTAATCACTCAGAAAATTGCTACATTTCAATCTTTCTGCCAACACCATCACTTGATTCCAATCATATCTTGCGAACCGCTACCAATGTGTACGGATAAATGACAAAACCTCGCCATTCAGATCATGTACTACAGGCGTTCCCCAAGGATCCATTCTGGGGCCGTTGCTTTTCAGTTTGTACATCAATGACCTACCGTCTATTTGCAAGGATGTGGAGGTTTTGATGTACGCTGACGACACGGTTTTCTTTACACATGGTTCAGATGCAAACTCTGTGGCAGCCAAACTCTCTAAGGTTTTGGAAAAATCAATGGAGTGGTTTCATGGCATGAACCTCTCATTGAATACAGAAAAAACTGTCACAATGTACTTCTCTAACAAACAAAATCACTGTGTTCTTCCAAATATTTATGTGGACGGTTACATGCTCAAAAACGTTGAGGAAGTCAAGTATTTGGGCGTCATCTTGGACCCCAGACTAACCTTTAAGAAGCATGTTAAGAAGGTCTGTAAGGTGTCGAAATACAATGTCACAAACTTCCGTTATATTAGGAACTTGTTGTCATTGGAAGCTGCAAAATCTTACTTCAATGCAATGATAATCTCTCACATCCTGTACTGCATGTCGTCCTGGTCTCAAGCCAAAGCGACCTATATTCCAATAAGATCTTTGCACAATCAGGCACTCAAAATTTTTGATAAAAATTCCCAGTGATACCACCATTGCAATATATTAGACAAATATACAATTTTAAGCTTTGACAATTTGATCAGATACTCTGATATCCGCCTGGTGCATAAAATCCTTCATGACGCTGCCCCACCCCCCTTGAAAACCTTTGTACAACCACGTGCTCAACTCACTAACAGAGCACTAAGGTCTGTCTCAAGGGGTGACTGCAATGTTCCCAAAAGAAAGTCTGCTTTTTCCCAATCTGCCTTCTCCTACAAAGCCATTAAAGAATGGAACGGGCTCCCAGACAACTGAAAGAACATGGCAGATTTTCACAGCTTCTCACGGGCCGTCAAAGATTGGCTTTTAGAGCGCCAGTCTTGTGCTCACTAACAATATCAGACGGGTATCCAGACTATCAGACGACTCTTATTATACTGCTGTGTCCACACCAGTTGGATATATAGCTACCGGATGCTACCCTCGTGGGTACATCTGGTAGTATTGTTATAGCTATTGTTATTGCTATTGTTTTTTTCTGATGCACTTTAAACATACTGAGGCACTTTACTTCTATTTGACTATTTTATTGTTGCTTTATTACTTGTTTTATTAGTCTGTTGAACACTACATAATCTGCATAGTTAGCAAAGCATAGTTATATTGAAGTTGGTTTGGTTATGTTCTTTGTTCAGTGTTGTGGTTGTAGCATGGGGAATAATTGCAAATATACACATTTAAAATATGGCTTTACAGAAAAACCTGGTTAAAATATCTTCATACAATGTAAATGGAACCCTCAACCCAATTAAAAGTAAAATTCTAAGCAAGATGAAAAAGGAGGGGGTGGGAGTAGCTTTTCTACAGGAAACCTACTTGACAGAAAAAGAGCATGACAAATTAAAGAGAAGTGGATACTCCCAGGTATATGCTGCATCATATAAATCAGGCCACAGAAGGGGGGTTGCGATCCTGATCTGGTAAGGTCCCATAAAAAAAATATATCGGTTGTAAGTGATCGAGAGGGATGATATGTAATGGTTAAAGGGGATTAGAGGGGATATCAATTTGCTTTTTGAATATATATGCACCTCCGGGGTCAGAATGGACATTCTACAGACATCTATTTGATTTGATGACATCTGAGGGGGAGGATTTATTGATTGTAGGAGGAGACCTAAATCAGAGGATTGACCCACAACTAGATACGTCAACAGGAAGTCCACCAAAAAATGCAATAGCTAAGAAAATTAAGGACATGATGGAGGAAATGGGTATCATGGATGTTTGGAGAGAGTTACATCCCATGACTCGGGACTATACATTTTTCTCCTCTCGGCACAATACTTGCTCAAGAATTGATTACTTCCTGATGTACAGCAAAGATAGATATAGAGTGGCGAGTTGTGAGATTGGGGTGATGGATCTGTCCAACCATTGTCTTGTATATATGAATCTGACTCTGACACCTGAGAGAAAGAAGACACTCTGGAGGCTTAACTCCAATGTATTGAGGGGAGTACTAAAAGAAGAAATAAAAATTGACATTCAAAGATATTTGGATGAAAATGACAATAGGGAGGTGTCCCCGCCAGTGCTATGGGATGCGTGCAAGGCAGTGTTAAGAGGGAAAATTGCCAAATCAGCTTATTTGAAAAAACAAAGGCAAAAGAAACTTGAAGTATTGAAGTCAGAATTAAAAAAAATAAAAAAGAACACAAACAAAATCTTACAGATGACCTGTACCAAGATTTACAGAAGAAAGCGGAGATAAATGAGATCCTTTCTGAAAAAATACTGAAAAAAATTATGTTCACGAAACAAAGCTATTATGAAATTGGAGGGAAATCAACAAAGTTACTAGCTTACAAGTAAAAAAAAAGAAGAGGCAAAAAAAGTATTTATGGGATGAGAGACCCGCAGACTAAAGTATAAGTAAGTAAAGTATAAAACTGAGGACATCCTAAGGTGTTTTGAAATATATTATACACATTTATATGCAAAATCAACAGTTGACAACGCAATTGAAATTGATACATTCTTAGACAAATTGAGGTTACCAAAAGTGACTGATGAACAGAATTGATGTCTAGTCTCTGAGATTATGGAGAAAGAGCTTGATTCTGCAATTTCAAAACTAAAGACAAACAAGTCCCCCGGTGCAAATGGTTATACCCCAGAGTGGTATAAAACGTTCAAAGAGCTATTAATTCCAGTTCTACAAAAAACTTTTAACTGGGTGCTACAGAAAGGTGAGATACCATATTCATGGCGAGAAGCAATAATATCAGTGATCCC
The DNA here is from genome assembly GCF_009829125.3 of Periophthalmus magnuspinnatus. Classification (NCBI taxonomy): domain Eukaryota; kingdom Metazoa; phylum Chordata; class Actinopteri; order Gobiiformes; family Gobiidae; genus Periophthalmus; species Periophthalmus magnuspinnatus. The sequence continues at coordinate 13,874,258 of NC_047143.1, forward strand.
AAAGGAAGGCAAAGATGAATTGGATTGTTCCAACTATAGACCTATTAGTGTTCTCAATCAGGACTACAGATTGTTTACAGCAATTTTGGTTAGACATATGGAAAACATTCTGCCTGGGATTATCCAGTTAGATCGGACAGGTTTTATAAAATAAAGACAGACCCAAGATAACATGAGACAGACATTACACGTAATGCAGCATATAACGGAAAGACAAACGGAAGCAGTTATTATGGGGATGGACGCCGAGAAGCATTTGATTCAGTCAGTTGGGACTTTCTGTACCGGGTGTTGCAGAGGTTCAACTTCCATGAAACAATAATTAAGACAATACAAGCGTTGTATGTTGCACCAACTGCCAGAATTAGAGTTAATGGAGGCTTATCCAATAATATTGGACTAAAAAGAGGATGCAGACAGGGGTGCTCAGTAAGCCCACTTCTGTTTGCGTTGTTTCTTGAACCCCTTAGTCTAGCCAATAAAACAAAATAAAAATATAGAGGGTATAGCTATGAAGGGAGGGATGCAAAACATTGAACTATTTGCAGATGATGTCTTGATATATTTGTCCTATCCTGGTACTTCTTTACCAGCACTCATGTCAGAATTTAAAGTTTTTGAACAAAAATCTGGCTACAAAATAAACGTACAAAAAACACAAGTCCTTACTTTTAACTACAACCCAGCAGACAATATTAAAAATCTATATGAAATTGATTGGGATCAGAAAGCAATAAAATATCTTGGTGTAAATTTGACAAAAGACTTGACCCAATTAAAAATGGCGAATTATGACCCACTAATGTCCAAAATAAAGGAAGAAATAGAGAGGTGGAACTTAATTCCATACATGACAATTGCATCGAGGGTGGAAGTAATCAAAATTAATATTCTCCCTCGAGTATTGTATGTGTTTAGGGAATTCATAGAATGGGACAGATTTATTTCAAGGTATATTTAGCAGGGGTGCAGGCCATGAATCAAATATAGAACATTACAGCTGCCCAAAGTCAAGGGTTAAGGCTTTACCATGTTTAAGGAGTTACTATCAAGCAGCACAATTAAACGTTTTGTTGAATTTGTGTAACCCCTCATAGTCTGCTAAGTGGAAGGAAATAGAAAACAGTAGAATGTGGGGGACTCCAATCCAGGCATTAATTGGGGATGATACATTTTATAAACAATTCAGTGGGGAAATAAATCCATGGCTTAATGTCTCTCTGAAAGTATGGTTTGAAATTGTTGCAAAGAATAACCTGAAAATGTCCTGTAAGCTGCTAAGATGGGTTGGATACGATACAAAGTTTATTCCCAATAGAAGCGATGGGCACTAATTTGGGAAGGCCCATACATGTGGTGGGAAGTTTTGGAAAATAAAAAAATGCAAAAGCTTTCAAATGATCAAAAAACAATTTGGTTTGGCAAACCAAGATTTTGTCGTAACCGGTGGGGTTGGATGGACCAAAGACGTGCAGTCTCGGGGCAGATTTACAGTGTTTATTTACAAAGTGGTGAAATTCAGTTCAAACACAATTATTAATCCAGTGGGGAACAGGAGCCAGAGTCCAGGGCAGGATCCAGGAGCGGAGCACGCGGTACGGCGCCGGAGCGAGGTGCAGAGGATGAGCCGGGGTCCGGGAACGTGGACCACAGAGGCAAAGACCAGTGGACCAGAGCCAGGGAAAGGAGCAGGGTGCAGGGCGAGGTCCAGGGGCGTAGTGTGCAGGAGACAAGGTGAAACAGTACCATACCAGGTCGGGGAAGCCAGGCGGGAGCTGGAGCAGTGAAGGAGACAGGATGTGGATGATGATACGCAGATGAACCGGCACCAAACAAGATGTAGATAAGCAGACGATCTTGCACTGAGTGTCTGGTCCTGGCTCCACTTATGCTCTGCAGCAGGTGGAGGTAATTGCGCTGATGCGCTCCAGGTGCGTGCGGGAGGAGCCAGGAACTACGCCCAGTTCCAGGCTCAGACAGGTGAGGGGAGGGGGAGAGCACACAGGGAGACAGAAAATACAGGCATCATGACAGATTTCTATAGATTCTTACAGTTAAGACACTATTTAGAACATGACATTAACAAGGAAAACTATGTAGTTGATGCAGAAGTGACTAACTTGTTTATGCTTGCTTACCAGTCCAAATTAAATAAAAAACAGATTGCAAAGATATACATAGGGGTAGAAAACTTAAAAAATGAAGACAAACAATATATAACAAGGAAATGGGAAGTTGAAGCACATATACATTTGACAGAGGAGGAATGGATAGAGATTAATCAACATATATGGAAAACTACATCATCTTTGATGTGGAGAGAGCATGCCTGGAAAAATGTAGTAGGATTTTTTAGAGCTCCGGCTCAGATAAAGTATCGAGAGACAAGCTGTTGGAGACAGTGCGGTGAAGAGGTGGCAAATCAGGTGCATATTTTTGGGCATGTCCCTCGTTAAAGAATTACTGGTCAGATTTAAAGAAATGTATAGATAAAGTACTCAATACTGACCTTCCTTACACCTTTGAACTGTTTTATTTGGGCAAACTTTGGGCAAAAAAAAGAATATTAAATTGTTTAGGATCCTGTTGCTAGCAGGGAAAAAAGGTATTACTAGGAAATGGTTAAGGGCAAAGGTACCTGGTTTGATGTGATGCATGATATTTATGTTATGGAGAAACTGACTTATACTTTAAGATTAGAAACAGAGACATTTGAAAATACATGGAAAGACTGGTTGGATTTTGTAAAACCACTAAGATCGGACTTTATTTAAAAGCCATTGTTCCCCTTTGTTCTGGTTCTGCTACTCAACTGTGTTATTTTTAATATTATTATTTTTTACTTCATTTCATTTAATTTTATCTAATTAAGGAAAAAAGGATGTATGTCATTTGTCCAATACATGCATAATTTGTACTATAAAATCTATTTAAAAAAAAACAAAAAACATGTTTGAGTGTTTTAGTGATCTTTCCCACACCCTATTTAAACCCTCCTTACGGTTAGCTGTAAGATTCTGTGCTGAGCCTACAAGTCTACATCACCCATGCTCCTACACAACATAAATGTACAAAAACATGATATAAAACTGTATACAGCAACGTGACAAGTCTGTGATATGCAGTAGTTTCATTAGCGGGATGCGTGCTTATTGTGTTATAATGCTTTGAGGGGGAAGTGATTTAATGCGGGGAGCAATGGGAGGGGAAACTCAGAGTGCTAAAAACATAAATATGTTGTTTTGGAAATGCTATAGGTCACCGAAAGCAATAAAAGGTAAAATGGTGATCTAAATATCTAAATGTGTTAGCAGTTAATACCCCATAGAAGTAAAATACCCCCTCTTTAAATGAATAAATATTAAAGTTTAACATTTTCAGAAAATTATATATTATTATATTAGTTTATTCTGATTGTATTGTGTGTGTTTTCCCAAACTGTCAGATATTTAGAAAGTGGTCAAATGAAATGAAACTAATATGTAAAAAAAATAAAGAAAATTAAAATATATATATATATATTCTGGCTGGGGAATATTGACATGCCTATGCATGACTTTGGCTATTGCACTAAATGAAAATGAACAACAAAATTACCACATATTACTTGATACCGTTGTCTGAAACATTACGGTGCACTTTTATTTTCATCAGCCAATACAGATTTTCCAATATTTTCCTACTTTTATAATACATACTGTATATTAATACCTACCTATGTTACCTACACTAACTATGTATTTTGCTGACAAAATAATCTAAAACCAGTATTTGAAATTGAAAAAAAACAAAAAACAAAACAAAAAACAAAAAAAACAAAAACAAAAACAAAAACAAAAACAAAACAAAAAACATTTTTTCCCACTTCCCTGCTAGGTCTAGAGGAGTATCTCTGGTCTTGTTCGTGTGTTTATCTGTGTGTGTTTATGTGGTTATTTATGTGCATGTGTGTCTGCTTATATGCATGTGCATGTTGTTATTTATATGCATGTGTTTATGTGCATGTGTGTGACTGTCTGCAGTGGGGGCATGTGTCGTGGGGGCATTTGTCACATGTGCATGTCTGATAACAGCCCTCATGAAGACGATTCACCCAGATCTCTTACGCAACCACATCCTGTCAATTGCCAGCTCACCCGCCACATCTTCCTGACCTCACACATGCACCCTTCCTCTCCCTCTCTCCTTCTCTCTCACGCACACATATTGGGTTTTGCTAAAAGCACAGTACAGGATTTTTACGAGTTTAACAATGTGACAAACACAATTTGTTATTTCTCACTTACCTGATTACCGTCATGGTAAAGCTAACAACAAGTAGCATGCCAACGTGCACTTCATTATGACTGGGGGGGGGGGGGGGGGGGGGACTGATCCCAACCTTATCCACAGTCACTACTTACCTATCCTTAGCCTTAACATGAACCATTATATGTGTAGCACTCTGAATTGAGTTTGACACATTTAATCAATCTGGAATGGCTCAGGAAAAGGCGGAATGTCTTGATGTATATTTGAATCTGATTGGTCATAATATCACAACAGTGGAACAAGCTGAAAAATAAAACATTAGTTACATCCAATTGAGAGAAAGGCACAGACATCTTTCATGTCTACAAATGCAAAAAGCGCTTCCTTCTGAACATTTTTCACAAACTAAAAAGGTGATGCCCTGTGATTGGTCTGCTCACTACTGGGCAAATTTGAACGGGAGTATCTCAAGATGGATGGATGGTTTGTTAACTCACAAGACACAATCTTGTGCAAGGATAAGACTACAGGCAAATGCTTTTTTTTTTTTTTTATCAGTTTCCATGCTTGACATCATATACGAGTTCACCTGGAACTGAATTTTCTCTGGTTAACAAAAAACAAAATAATGTAAAACATAAAAAGAAACATAAACATGACTTTTCATATTCATCCCAAATATGTGGCATTTTGGGTGAAGAACTTGTAAACTACAAAAGAAATGTAATCTGTCTTTACATCATGGGCACCTGATTTTTGTCCCCATAAGGGTGGCAGGTCCCCATGATGTGAGTGCGGCTATAGAGATTTTAGTACCTACACTGTGAGAGCGTTTGAGTGACACATGAGTAGGAGAGGACAGCAGGAGGGGTAGGCAGGTGGACTATGCCCCATGCTTACTGACCTTTGGCTGCTTGGCGTATCTGCCCGTCCTGGTGTCTCGAATAATGCTGATATCCAGGATGTCCACCTCCTGAAAGACACAACACATCCACCAAATCAGTCAATTTAGTCTATTCATTTATTTATTTATTTTACCATGTTTATTTGTGTACCATCAAGCCTTAAAGCAGACATATTGTGCTTGAGCCTGTTATATATTTATAATCTCTGATACCTCTGGATCATTATACTATAATTTGTACCTTTTAAATCACAATATTTATCGAAAATGACTTAAAAGAAAAAAGTCTGCTGACTTCCACATTAGAAAACTGCATAAATGTCATCACAACAAAGAGTCGTGTAGCTGGAGTTTTTTTTAGTGATGCTAACAAATCCTAAAATTTGAGAATGAAGTAAGTACAGAGCAGTGGCTGTGCACCAACGGCAGTTTACTTTATAAACAATTAATTTTAAAATGATCAAAAGCTCTGAAAAGTCGATTTAGTATAATAGTAAGAATAACAAGATAGCAAACCTTTAATAATTTAAAGGTTTGCATTCTTACTAAGTGCGGGCTCGACTCTGCAGTCACTTTGCCTGGCTATCTCAGTTAAAACAACTTATGTACATACTGTCAAACATTCCAGGCACAGCATATCGATCTTTATCATACACTTCCAAAGAGACAAGTAGGTGCTTTCCCCTCCAACTAATAAGTTACACTGTGTGCCTTTTAACCTAGAGAATTAGTGATGTTTTATCATCTGAGGAGTAGTCACACTTAAGGGATGATGCTTAGATGTTAGTTCTGGTGTTTACCCATAAAGGGCCCTCTATCATAGCAATGACATTTGTTAGCTTCTGTGCCTGTTCTGAAGTGGGATCTTCACCACTGTCAGTCACCATCATGGCTCATGGGCAGGCAGGGGATCTGGATCCCAGTGATGGCGCACATTTATACTGTCCAGTCAAGAAGGTGAAATCTGATGTGTGGAATTATTAAGGATTTGAAAGAAAAAAAACATGAGCCACCAATCTGCAGAGCCTGTCGAAAAAAGCAACTTACACGCACATTGACAAGACAACCATCCTCCATTGTTAGACAAACTTGAGCCAAAAATGTCCATTGTCATTAGCATACTATCTGAACTAAACTATTGAATGTAGTTTGTGTTAGTTTGGATTTATATGAATAATGGTACGTCTTTGTGTTGACCTTGCTTTCACTAGGTTAGCACTAGCTGAACAGCATTTGCACAGCTTGCTAGCAGTAGCACATGGTTTTACAACTATGAATTAATCTGAATACCTATAATCTCCTAGGACAACACATTTTGGATTGTCTAGGCAACTATACAATACAATAAAGAGACTGACTGACTGACTGACTGACTGACTGACTGACTGACTGACTGACTGACTGACTGACTGACTGACTGACTGACTGACTGACTGACTGACTGACTGACTGACTGACTGACTGACTGACTGACTGACTGACTGACTGACTGACTGACTGACTGACTGACTGACTGACTGACTGACTGACTGACTGACTGACTGACTGACTGACTGACTGACTGACTGACTGACTGACTGACTGACTGACTGACTGACTGACTGACTGACTGGACTGACTGACTGACTGACTGACTGACTGACTGACTGACTGACTGACTGACTGACTGACTGACTGACTGACTGACTGACTGACTGACTGACTGACTGACTGACTGACTGACTGACTGACTGACTGACTGACTGACTGACTGACTGACTGACTGACTGACTGACTGACTGACTGACTGACTGACTGACTGACTGACTGACTGACTGACTGACTGACTGACTGACTGACTGACTGACTGACTGACTGACTGACTGACTGACTGACTGACTGACTGACTGACTGACTGACTGACTGACTGACTGACTGACTGACTGACTGACTGACTGACTGACTGACTGACTGACTGACTGACTGACTGACTGACTGACTGACTGACTGACTGACTGACTGACTGACTGACTGACTGACTGACTGACTGACTGACTGACTGACTGACTGACTGACTGACTGACTGACTGACTGACTGACTGACTGACTGACTGACTGACTGACTGACTGACTGACTGACTGACTGACTGACTGACTGACTGACTGACTGACTGACTGACTGACTGACTGACTGACTGACTGACTGACTGACTGACTGACTGACTGACTGACTGACTGACTGACTGACTGACTGACTGACTGACTGACTGACTGACTGACTGACTGACTGACTGACTGACTGACTGACTGACTGACTGACTGACTGACTGACTGACTGACTGACTGACTGACTGACTGACTGACTGACTGACTGACTGACTGACTGACTGACTGACTGACTGACTGACTGACTGACTGACTGACTGACTGACTGACTGACTGACTGACTGACTGACTGACTGACTGACTGACTGACTGACTGACTGACTGACTGACTGACTGACTGACTGACTGACTGACTGACTGACTGACTGACTGACTGACTGACTGACTGACTGACTGACTGACTGACTGACTGACTGACTGACTGACTGACTGACTGACTGACTGACTGACTGACTGACTGACTGACTGACTGACTGACTGACTGACTGACTGACTGACTGACTGACTGACTGACTGACTGACTGACTGACTGACTGACTGACTGACTGACTGACTGACTGACTGACTGACTGACTGACTGACTGACTGACTGACTGACTGACTGACTGACTGACTGACTGACTGACTGACTGACTGACTGACTGACTGACTGACTGACTGACTGACTGACTGACTGACTGACTGACTGACTGACTGACTGACTGACTGACTGACTGACTGACTGACTGACTGACTGACTGACTGACTGACTGACTGACTGACTGACTGACTGACTGACTGACTGGACAAAAATGACAAAAACAGACTGAAAATAATGTGCCCAAAGGGACATGTTAATCTAAGGTGTGTCCATTAATTAGCATCACAGGTGTCTACAATCTTGTGATCAGTCAGTGGGCCTATATATAGGGCTACAGATAGTCACTGTGCTGTTTGCTGACATGGAGTGTACCACACTCAACGTGGACCAGAGGAAACAAAGAAAGGAAAGAGTTGTCTCGGAAGATTAGAAAGAAAATTATAGACAAGCATGTTAAAGGTAAAGGCTGTAAGACCACCTCCAAGCAGCTTGATATTCCTGTGATTACAGTTGCACATATTCAGAAATTTCTGATCCATGGGACTGTAGCCAACCTCCCTGGATGTGGCCACAGGAGGAAAATTGATGACAAATCAAATAGACAGATAATAGTAATGGTAACAAAAGAGCCAAAAAAAAAACAACTTCTAAAGAGATTAAAGGTGAACTTCAAACTCAAGGAACATCAGTGTCAGATCGCACCATCCGTCGTTGTTTGAACCAAAGTGGACTTAATGGGAGACATCCAAGGAGGACACCATTGTTGAAAACAAATAAAAAAGCCAGACTGGAATGTGCCAAACTACATGTTGACAAGCCACAAGCTTCTGGAAGAATGTCCTATGGACAGATGAGACAAAAATGGAACTTTTTGCCAAGGCACATCAGCTCTATGTTCACAGATGGAAAAATGAAACATATCAAGAAAAGAACGCTGTCCCTACTGTGAAACATGGAGGAGGCTCTGTTATCGTCTGGGGCTGTTTTGCTGAATCTGGCACAATACAATGAAATCTCAACACAGTACAATGAAATCTAAAGACTATCAAGGGATTCTAGAGAGAAATGTGCTGGCCAGTATCAGTCGCGGGTCATGGGTCTTGCAACAGGACAATGACCCAAAACACAGAAGAATGGCTAAGAGGAAAAAATTGGACTATACTAAAGTGGCCTTCTTTGAGCCCTGACCTAAATCCTATTGAGTATTTTTGGAAGGAGCTGAAACATGCTATCTGGAAAAGGCACCCTTCAAACCTGAGACAACTGGAGCAATTTGCTCACGAGGAGTAGGCCAAAATACTTGCTGAGAGGTGCAGAATTGACAGTTACAATAATTGTTTGATTGAAGGGATTGCCTCAAAAGATTGTGCAACAAAATATTAAGTTAAGGGTACCATAATTTTTGTCCAGGCCTGTTTCATGAGTTAAATTTTTTAAATAATTCTGTTGAAGCATGATTGAAAACCAGTGTCTGACTTTCATAGAATTTGTATTTATTATTAATTTTGTCACATTCAAGTCATTTCTGTGACCATTGAGTTTTTCTTTCATTAACTGATAGATACCAACAATTTTGTCCATGTGTTATATTTCATGTCTTCAATATATATTGAAAATGGTAGTGCAGTTAAAATTAAATTAAATTTGTACAAAACTATGAGGCACCTCCGCTGTAGAAATTCAAAAAAACAAAAACATGTAACTCAAAAAACAGTTATTTTCTTGCTCTTTTGGCTCCATTAACCAGGGTCACCCATGTGTGGCTCATTCTCTATAGGGAGATGGGAAACTCATGCAGGAGCTTAGTCTGGAGTCAACATGTCAGTATAATAAGTCCAAGTTATCCTCAAAAGCCAGTTGCATGTGTCTACAACTTAAGAGGAACAGCCCATACTTGTAAACATAGGCACAAGGTTTGTAACTGAACCTCTTTCTATTTCACCAGTTTGAAGTAAATGAAATTTCAAAGATGAACAGCTGGTTCACTGTTTTATCCTAATAAACACATGTGGAGCAACAACCACAAATATGATAACACAGAAATTAACTACCCCTTTCATTTCAGCCTCTCCTGCTTTTGACAACACAAAACACAGACAGCACCTAGACTAGGCTTGTCAAATGTATTGAAAATCTGATACTAATCAATCATAAAACTAGTATCGAAACTAAACTACTGTGACTACTAAAGTCACATTCACAGGACATAAATGAACCTTTCCTGAATAGCTTTAGAATGATCTTGAGCTGTAACAGCATAAGTATAAGACCACATAAGACCAAGTATATGCCCATGGACCACTACGGAACCTACATGGACGAATGAGAATTTACACAGACATAAGACCACATGGTAATATACAAGAAAGCAGTGATTTAATGTTGAACATCACATTCTATTTTCCATCCATCCATCCATTTTCTTCCGCTTATCCGGGGCCGGGTCGCGGGGGCAGCAGTCTAAGCAGGGACTCCCAGACTTCCCTCACCCCGGACACGTCCTCCAGCTCCTCCGGTGGGACCCCAAGGCGTTCCCAGGCCAGCCGAGAGACATAGTCCCTCCAGCGTGTCCTGGGTCTTCCCCGGGGCCTCCTCCCGGGCCTCTCCTGTCTAAAGTAGCATTTTAATTATCATTTTTGTATTGGATTCAGTGTCAAGTCTTTTTCTTACTATTAAAATTGAGTTTGAAAATTTTATATCGTGACAACACCAACCAAGACACTATTCATTCATGATCATATTTTCCATATAATAAAATTTTGATGATGAACAAAATAAAGCCATAAAGAATTGGGACTCTGTAAGGTACTAGCAGGGCAATATAAACACATTTGATTATCCTGGAATGCAACTCATAAGGAAAGTCCCTAGCAAATATGATTTTTGTTTTGTAAAGAATAGCAGCTGTTAAAAGGGAGGTATTATGCATAATTTATTTTTTGCTTTCGACCATGTAATAATGTTGTTCCCTCATCAAAAACATGTCTTAAGAGGTTTTTAGACATCATCCATGCATGTTTGAATAATCTAGCAATCTCTCTCAGATTACGGTTAGCTGTAAGATTCTTTGCAATACTCAGCCCAGATGCCTATGTCATCTATGCTCCCACATGACAATTATGCATAAATATACAAAAACATTATATAAAACTATACAACCATACCAAGAAGTGCAATTGCATTAAAAAGGTACATAAGTAAATGTAATTGGGCGTAATTACGATTGAGTACTATCCACATCTGCTGGTAACTCTTTTGTCTATGACCTTTGACAGAACATACTTTGTGAGTTGAAAGCAAATATCGTATTCATCTTGCTGGTCAGGTTGAATGATGATTTTGCCCATAACCAAGCAGCCGTAGCAGGCCTGTCACAATAATGACTTCAAAGCAGATATTCTGCTTGTGTCTGCTATATAGATACAGTCTATGACACCTGTGGATCATTGTGTTATTTATTTATTTATTTTTAATGGCAATATTCATCTAAAACAATTTAATAAAAGAATCAAGTCTGCTAACTTCTGTGTTTGAAAACTGGGATGCCCATTGGGAGATAACTCCGTAATCACAACAAAGACCTGTGCAGCTGTTAGCCCCTCAGATGGCAGATGGACAGCTGCAGAAGAAGACTTTTTTTATTTGTGCCAAAATGAAACCTATGCATATCACTGATTAATAAAATGAAATTGGAGAATTAAGCAAGTACAGAGCAGTGAGTGTATACCATGGATGGCGAAAACTTGAGCTGATCGGCAATTAAAAAATCAGCATCTTGAAAATAAGCAATTAAAAATTGCTCAAATATGCAGAAATCACCCCAAATAAAACTTCAGCAGGGTAAATGAGATGGACATTTGGACATGGACAGAGTCATAAAGTAGCCATAAACAGGGCAGAGTTCCACTGTAAATATTTGTTTAGGGTGGCTTGTATTCCCTTGACACTGCCTTGGAGCTTATCTCCAGATTATGAAACAACTTTCAATACAATGTGCACTTCCTGTTCTCCCAAAACAAGACAGTACTTTTTTGAAAGTACTTGAAATCTCAATCTCGGACTATATCAAAATGGCATATATCAAAATTGTGGTTTTGTAAATATGAAAAAGCAGTCCTAACAGTAGTTATGTTAAAGCTGTCTATAACAGGGGCACCCAAATGTTTTTCCTTTTATTAAAAGTATTAGCGTGCTGAGAGCCAAACCTATTCATGTTTTTCATGTAAAAAGTCTGTCTGTGAAGATGTTTGATTAAGTCACTGCTGTGTTCTTGCTCTTTGAGAGCAAAACACCAATCCAGTAATGTTCAGGCGGCGTCGGCCAATTAATTACAAATGACAGCATTGAATCTGACTAATAGCTGAAAATTGTGGCACTGACTTCTACTTGTCGTTTTATGGTATAGCCACGTAAAACGTGGTAAAGTTCTGTGCTGCTGGACCACGTTGATGGCCTTTAGTGGAGTTTTGTTTTCCAAAATGGCTATACAACACTGCTGAATTCATTTATCAAAGTTTAAGAAAAAAACAAAAACAAACAAAAAAAGGTATTTTTGCATACTGCCATGTCATACCATATGACAATATAGCAAACGACAAAGTTCAAATCTGTAAACAAATCGTTGTAGGAGTGAAGACGTTTCGCTGCTCATCCAAGCCGCTTCTTCAGTTCTGGTCAGAATGCTGGTGGACACTGCCTTATATCTATCTGAGGTGAGGGGCTAACCACCCTGAAACTGTAAACAGCTATTGTTTCCAGTTTCAGCTGAGACTACCCTATTCATCCCTTAACGTCCCTGCTATTGAAAATATATGAAAATATGGATTTTTTGACAACACTAATACAGTGCTTCTTGTTTCAAACTTAATTATATGCCAATAGGCTAAAAATAGCACTTACAATATTTTTGATATAGTTCCTAATTGGGGCTGAATTATCTTCTTAAATGACATAAATAATCATGGTCACATAAGAATAAAATCAAATATAATCCATTTTAACCAGATCAACATGTTTTGCAGTGCACTTTTTTTTTTTCTTCTCTCCCCTATCAGCTATGGCTTCCTCATTCCTCACAACATGCTAGCTAGACTGTGGACCAATCAGATCAAAACTACGTCTTTAAATCAGCCTGTGATTGGTCAGTGGGGAGCTGGACATTGCTGTGAAGACTCAGTGGAGACCGGGGTCATGAGACTTGGGCAGATAGGCAACTGGCAATGTATGTGGCAGCAACATTTTCTTTCTCACTGGAATTTTCACAACAAAACTGTAGGCCAAAACGCAGGTCTGGACTTGTCCAAACATGGGGCACAACAGAGTGAGACTTTTTTTTTTTTTTTATTCAATGACAATATCTGTTGTTACAAAAAATTCAACGTGCACATAATCCTACCCCCTGTAAAGTAGCATTAAGACTGAAATCTGCACTTCTAAACTAACTGAAGAATGCCTTTGCGCTTCAGAACAGTTCTAAACTACAGGGCTGCATGGGGACAGGATATTGTTTCCTTGGCATAATTTTTTATCACTTTTATAATTGCAACCTTTGCATTTTGACTATACAAATTGTGATTTTGAATAATAATTCAAACAAAGTGTAAGGAGTTGGGTGAATGTCTGCTAGTATGTGATGTGCTAGCATGTCTGATTACAGGCTGCCCACACATGTGTCCTCTCCACAGTGCATTCCTCACATACTCCTCCTGCTCACTCACTTTGTGGTGTAGCCCATAGCAGTGACAAAGTTCTTATTCACTCATCAGGTCACAACCATGCCAGCTTCCGCTTTCCCCTCGGCCCATCAGCCCCAGGACAATGCAGCCTCCTCCAGCCCTCTCTGCACATGGATACATGGATATTGATTATTTTAGTAATTGAGTAATCTATCTAGAACTGCAGCTATAGTAAGTTATTGATTTTCGATTATTTACTTAGATTAATCAACTAGTCCTTTTTTTTTTTTTTTTACCTTAACTAAAATATTACTAAAACCATATTAGGATGTGCTCATACTAGCCCATGGATAGCTCCTAAAGCATGTTACATCTGTCCAGTATGAGTGCAAACAGTACATGAGCACAAACACCATTTATGTTTACCAGCCCTGTCTTATGTGCGGAGAGGATACAGGATAAGCGTAAAAAAAAAAAAAAAGAAAGAAAAAACAACTCACTGCGAATCTGCGGTCACTTTCAATAAGGACTGGGGACAGAAAGAACTTCTGAAGCCTCGTCTTTTGTTGTTTAGTAAATAAGTAATTCTCCGCTAAAGCGATAGCACTGCTGCGTGACAATATATGCAAACAGTGCCATGTGATGATGTCACAGGGCCATGGCTTGGTTCAATTGTACAGGCATGAGGGATGGCCTAGAACCCTAGACAATCATGCTTGAGCATGGCATGGTTCAAAAGTCCTTGTGTGAGTGTGACCTTAGTTGTTATTTGTTTTAACTATGAACCATAATTAAGAAAGGAGTTTTTCCGCTAGAAATAACACATTTACTGGTATTCTTAATTGCACAACTGTATTGTAAACAGGCCACATTAATTGTGAACTACAGTTACAGTTTCTATTGCTTAAATTCATAGAGAATAATGTTTTATGTCCCATCATTTCAGCTAAGATAAGACTTAACACCCTGCTATGTTGAGCTTTGAGCTGTGCTGTCTGCTGCACTGAGGTTGAGTCATTTTGCAGCGCAAGCTCTGTGTGCCCTTCACTTTAGCCTTCATGTCTACCCCTCTTGTCACGTTCTTTTAGTGAATTGGTTTGTTTTCATCATCCCAGTCCTCCCAGAAATCTGCTCTCTAAACTCACTTATGGATCTAAAATACACTTCTCTCTTCCTTGTTGCGCAGTCCATGCTGTGTAGGCTCTGTGTGGAAACAAGTGCCATAGTGGTTCCGTGCGCTCAGTATGTTTCAGTTTCACATGGTTTTAACTAATCATAATTAAACAAATCATCACGGCAATAAAATAAGAATTCAAGTTTTATGGTAATAAATTTACTCAATGTACTTGATTAATCATTTCAGCCTAGATCTGCTGCATGAAATCCTAACTTTTTCACTGAATATTTGTCATAATGAGATTCAAATATCCACACACACCTTTGAAACTCAAGTCCTGATTTTGTTTTGTTTTTTTATCATGGAATTGCCTTGCCTAGGATCGAGAATATGCACTTCTCCAATACAGTGCTCTGGAGTGCAACCAATTCAGACACACATGCACCTAAAATTGTCTGTGGGGCGACAAACAATTTTCCTTACAGGAATCATTCCTTAGGTGTACCGCTGGACCTTCCAGATCTTCATTACATCCCTTCTGATGTGTCCTTTCTTGTTATAAACACATATTAAATTATATAGAAGACACTTAAATAATTGTTTCGATTGCCCACAAAAAGATAAAAAAGTGGTCAGAGGTGAGGGGAGAGCGAGCAAATTAACAGACCTATAAAGCTGAGCAGCTGAAGTCAATGCACTTGATGCACAGAGCTTAATATGCACTGCAAAACTCACAAGTTTGGCTTTTTTCATCAATTCGTGAATGAGACAGTGTATATAACTTTAAAGATCAGCATCAACTCTGCAGATCCTTCACACTGCTTAGATACTTAAATCATTTGAGGCTGCTGATGTGTAAAGTGAAAAAGAAAATAAAACTAGACAACAAAATAAGTCAAAGATCAGCTGTTGAATGTAAGACTCTGCACATACTATAGTGAACGATAAAGATCTTTGAAAGCACTGCCCTCTCGCTCTGACAATTTTTTAAGTCAATATTTTTTTCATAGCTTTTTATTAAACAATCTGTAATCAAATACAAGATACAAACTATTTCATTTTTAACTTAATGTTCAAAAAAACAACCTTGAATAAATAAACCTATAGCCATTTTTGAAATGTACTTAAGTATAGTCAGTGTCTTAAGATGGCTTAGTTAAGTGACAGCCTTTGGTGCACCCAAATGTAAATTTTAGGCACACCAGTGCATTCAACTCAAATTGTTTGTCTGGAGTCCTGCACTGCTTTACAAAATTCTGAATCTGGTCACCAGTGAATCTCTCAGGGCTCAGATGGCCATGGTGGATTAGCCAATCTAAGACATGCATAGTCTGTATCAAAATAACTAAAAATTTACTGAAAAAGAATTTCTGCAGAATGATAAATCACCAATGAGCCCTTTCATTTTGCATGCAGCACTGAATGAAAATGCACAGTATCTTCTGAATCTGTCTCAAGGCATGATGGAGGGAGCGGTGATGTGATTGGGAAAAAAAATACAGTGATATCATTCTGGACTTGCCCGAAAAGGAATCATCCATAGTAGTGAAACATAGTTCAAATTCTACATGCTACATTTAGTATTATACCTGTATTGTACTTGTATGACACATTTGTCTGGTAAATTAATACTTCAGCTTTTTAAATAAACTTCAATACAAACAAATAGTCATTGATCACTGCTTGAAAATGGGGGGATTAGTTAGGAAAATAAAAATACTAAATGATCCGCATAGATGAAGCGCTGCTCTGGAAGTAGATGAAGAGCCCTGTCCACATGGCTAGTGCCCTTGCGCAGTTGTCAGTGTGGCAGTAATGAAGATGTGACATCCTATACTTGAATAATTTCACATATAAGTCGCATCTGAGTATAAGTCACACCCCTGGACAAACTATGAAAAAAAGTGTAACTCATAATCCAGAAAATACGGTATGTAAGAATTGTCACTTCGAAGTTTGATGGCAAGTTTGTTTTTTGTATGATTTATTTGACATGATGTATCAAAAATGAGATTTGGCGATTTTACCATTCACATAATTTGGAGAGCTTCTGTTATTGCTACGGCTACGTTGTAAAAATATGGCATGGATGTCATTGACTTTTTTGAGCAGGATGCCACATTTGAATTTTGTACAAAAATTTAGAAAAAAATTGGGGTCAGGAGATGGTCAACAGGTCAGGTCAGTTCATTGTTTGACCCAAACTCATGTAATGTTCCAATCTCCAAACTGCTCCTCTGCCCTTTCAGCTATTTGAGCGCTCCCTCTTTTGTTTCTCTGATGATCGTGCTACTGCAAAGGCCATGGAAACAATCAGAGGAGGCCCACTCCTTTTCCCGTGACATGTACAGTGAATGTGCTTAAAGCAGTTCCTCCAGTGACCAGTGTGCTGATGATCAAATAGCACACAATGACGCTGCTGTAAAGGGCACATGGCAGACAACAGGGAGGGAGGCGCAACACCAGGTAACCCTGACGTGTGTGGCTATGTAATCATATATTCATTAAAATCGAGTCAAATAGCAGTCAATGCATTTACATGCACAGGAACTGAATTCAAATCATCTTTGCATCAAAACCTGTCAGACCACTCTTATCCCAGTCTGCAGTAGGTCAAAGATCCAAACAGGTTCAGGCATATCTAGTTATTTAGAATGAGGAATAAAATTTTGCAGCTATAATTACTAATTAAAATGGCTTTCTTACATACAACCACACTTTTGGTAGAAAAAAGCACAGCCCAAAGGAGCAACTTGGGGCTGTCCTGCCATGGACCCATCACTTGTGGAAGGATCCGTGACGGGCTTGTGCGAAGAGACCTGGGCAGCAGTCGAAGGGGGGGGCCTTGGCGACCCGATCTGGCTCTATATTACTAGATATACTAGATATAGTCGGCCTCACCTCCACGCAAAGCGCATTTCTCTGGCATTGCCCGCGGGGAGTGGCAGCGAGCTGGTGTGGGCTTGCTTATTGCAACATAACTCGCCTGCCTCGTGTTGGAGTTCACCCCAGTGCACAAGAGGGTCCCATAGGACCTTGGCTCGATCATTCACCACTACCTTTGGAGGGGTTTCCCACCTTGATCATGGGGTTTGCAGTCCGTACTCTGCACAGATGCTTCTGTACACTATGCTTGGTTATGCCGCTCCATGTATGCTTTTCCTTCCAGTATCTTACAGTTATGTGCTGGTTTGTCTCAGGGGCCTCTTTGCATAGCCTACACCTTGGGTCTTGTCTGTTGCGATCTAGGCCTCTATCGCTCTGGTGCTCAAGGTGTGCTCCTGTGCAGCCAGGATGAGTGCCTCTGTACTGTCCTTCAGACCAGCTCTCTCAGGCCATTGGTAGGATTTCTTGATATCAGCCACTTCAGTTATGTTCCGGTGGTACATCCCGTGCAGGGGCTTGTCCTTCCACGATTGTTCCTCCAGCACCTCTTCTTCTGCGCTCCACTGTCTGAGACAGTCGCGGAGCACGTCATCTGTTGAGGCCTTGTCCTTGATGTACTTATGGATCTTGGATGTTTCATCCTGGACTGTGGCTCTCACACTCACTAGTCCTCGGCCTCCTTCCTTACGGCTCGCATACAGTTTCAGGGTGCTGGATTTGGGATGTAACCCGCCATGCATGATCAGGAGCTTTCTGGTCTTAACATCTGTGGTCTGTATTTCCTCCTATGGCCATCTTATGATTCCTGCTGGGTATCTGATTACTGGCAGGGCATAGCTGTTTACTGCCTGGGTCCTGTTCTTTCCATTGAGCTGACTCCTTAGGACTTGCCTTACTCGTCTGAGGTATTTGGCCGTGGCTGCTTTCCTTGTTTCCTCTTCAAGGTTGCCATTTGCTTGTGGGATATCAAGGTACTTGTAACTGTCCTCAATGTCTGCTATTGTCCCTTCTGTGTGGACTACCTTCCCTCTCTTTGTCACCATCCGGCTATACTGCCCAAATGACATTCTAATGTCTGTGCTGTAGATCCTGATGATGCGGATCAGTGAGTTGATGTCTCGCTCATTCTTAGCGTACAGCTTGATGTCATCCATGTAGAGGAGGTGACTGATGGTAGCCCGACTCCTGAGTCGGTATCCATAGCCAGTGTGGCTTGCCATTGGCCTCAATGGTGGTTTTCCACAACCTCATCGAGTTTGCAAAATGACTCTTTGAGTCCTTTTAATGTTGTACAGCTCCAGGCATTCAGTCACCCAGCCACTAATCTACAGCCACCAGCCTACAACCTACAGCCATGAAAAATAACTAACATGAGAACATTCTACACATGTGCAAAACATCACCTCTCTGATAGCGATCAAGGGCAAAGTGAGAGTGAGAATCCAGGTAAGACATGGATGGCATGAAGGAAACATCAGGCAGATTACAATAACGCCTCTTCATTCATTCAAGCTACGGGAGAGAAAGAAAGGAGGGTGAGACCAAAGACATCTAAATCATACACATGACTTACTCAATAGTCCATGAGGGGGTATTTTACTTCTTTAAGGTATTAACTGCTAACACATAACATATTTAGATCATCATGTTACCTTTTATTGTGTTGAAAATCCTATATTCACCAAAAACATCATAACATACAAGTTTCACTTTTCACATTTTTGACACTGAGTCCCCTTTCCCTTTACTCCCTGAGCCACGTCACTCCCCCTTCAGAGTGATATCACACTCACGCAACATAATCAGTGTGCATACTGCTAATGAAACTTAAGTGAAGTTGTAGTGTATTGTTTTGTATCATGCTTTTGTATATTTGTGGAGCATTGTTGTGCGGCAGCATGGGTGACATAGGTTTGTGGGCTGAACATTGCACAGAATCCTACAGCTAATCATAACGAGGGTTCGAATAAGACCCGGAAGAGATTGCTAAAATACTCAAACATGGTAGAAAGCGAATAAAAAAAATTTGAATTTGCACATTACCCATTCTAATTTCATCGGCTGGACATGAAAGACTCCTCTGTGTCACTTACAAACTTCCTGGCATGACAGGAAGTGTGACTATAAGCAAATATGCACTCTTACAAAATGAATTAAGTGTTACTATTTAATGTAACAATAAACATCTCAATCAATGCAACGTTTTGAATGATCGTACAATAAATGCTTGTATTAAAACAACTTCTAATATAAGAGAAAAAATACATTATAAATAAATCCCTTTTATATCATGCAGCAAGAGAAATTAAATAGTTTGTGTCCATCTTCTAGACTTTGATGATGAAAATAATTTTGCAGAATGTTATGATGAATGCTACCTACTTTTTTTTTTTTTTTTTATCTTTATTTTACCAGGTAGGTCGGTTGAGAGCCAATTCTCATTTTCAACGACGACCTGGCCAAGAGGTAGAAATTTCAACATACAACAGAATAACATCCATACAGGCAAAGACAAGACAAAACAACAACATTAAGACAGTTCCTATTTTCCACTATTTACAGAGACTTAAAAATAAGTACATTGGTCACTTACTATAGATTTTATTGAGTTGATGAATGAAGCTATTGGAGTCAGAATACTAAGTTTTAGTGTTTTTTGTAGATTGTTCCAGTTGTTGGGTGCAGCGAACTGAAATGACGACTGACCAAAAGATGTACGGACTCGTGGGGTAATCATGGTGATAATGTTACTGGAACGTAGGTTATGTGTGTTATTAGAAATGTTGATGAGTGAGCGAAGATAATGAGTGGTTTTACCAATTAATGTTTTATAGATGAACTTGTACCAATTTATTAATCTGCGGGAGTGAATTGATGGCCAGTCAACCAGTGAGTACAGAAGACAGTGATGAGTAGTGAAAGGGGCACTTGTGACAAAACGGATTGCTGAGTGGTAAATGACATCAAGTTTATGGAAGAGAATTTTTGATGCTGACCTGTAGATGATGTCACCGTAATCGAAGATAGGGAGGATTGTCATTTTGACAAGGGTGTGTTTTGCAAAATGGGTGAATGAGGATTTATTGCAATATAGAAAGCTGATTCTTGATTTGACTTAGGAAAGTAATGTGTTAATATGAATGTCAAAAGTATTATTATTAGTATAGAATTTACTAGTTGTAGATGTGTACCGTCTAGGGATGAGATGTTGGTGTGGTAGGGAATCTGGGGTAAATTACGGTTAAAAATCATGTATTTCATTTTGGTTGTGTTTAAAAGAAAATGAAGGTTGGAAAAGGCGTGTTGGAGACTGGTGAAACTGTTTTGTAAAGAGCGGAGGGCTGTGTTAAGGCATGGGCTGGATGTGTACAGAATGGTGTCGTCAGCGTATAAATGCATGTGGGAGGTGCCAGCAGCAGAAACTAAGTTATTAATGTAGATTTTAAAGAGGGTTGGTCCTAGTATGGACCCTTGAGGAACCCCTGTGGTCAAGATTAGGGGGTCAGATTGATGCCCCTCAGCTCGCACCAACTGAATATGTCCCGAGATGTAGCTCCTAAACCATACCAGGCACTTCTCTGAGAGACCTATCTGCTGAAGTCTGCTGAGTAGGGTGTTGTTATCTACTGACTCAAAGGCAGTGAGAAACAGTGAGGGTTCCTGCAGAATCAATAAGCGAAGCACCAAACTCTTATTTTATCTGAAGTTAGTTATATATTTTGTTTGGAATGATAAGGGACTTTGCAGGATGAGGTGTCTTCCCCATTTAAATTACCGGCTGCAAATTAGCGGTTGTGGTTGGAAGTTAGAATTAATGTTTGAAGTCTGGTTCCAGACTGTTCGGCACAGAATGGGACTGGCTGATCAGGTAGGCAGACCAGTGCTTTCAGAATTGAGCAAAACTTCAGCATGAGAGTCAATATGTCTTGAGCGTCATAAAAGCCTTGATTGTTTTCCCCACCTTTACAGATTCCAAGTAATGGACAGCAGCTGCATGCGGCTGTGAATCAATTACAAATAATTACTGGCTTAATGAAAGTAGGCCCTAAGGGCAAGTCCACAACTGATGTGACCCTCCCGGCCCACTGTTCACACAGGAGTGGGGGGCAGACAACTGAACTGCATACACAGGTGGGAGCGGATCGGTAGGGCTGCAAGTGTCTCCACTGTAAGGGGTCCGAAGCTGACCTTGGAGGGTACTCGCTCCCAGAGGGGCCATCGCAGTACGGCTCACTTTAGCCAAGATGTGGCTACACAAGAAACAAAATGATTCAGCAATAAACAACGCAAACTGAGGATGGCAAAAAGCAGATATAAACAGAAATTAAAGCCGCAAGTGCCATCGAACGGCCCCTCGTGGGCCATGCTTCGCACTTGGCCGACCCGGCACTCCCTGGGTTGTGCCCATTTTTTTATGCCCAATGATGAAACACATAAAAAAATAAAATTTTCGGCAGACCTGAATTTTGGGCAAAATTTGGTGAGTTTTTAAATATGTTCAGGGGGTCAAATTCCTGCTCAAAGAGCAGAGGAAAGAAGAAATAAAAATAATTAAAGCCGCAAGCGGCATCGTGCCTCGCAGGCCGTGCTCGGCCGACCCGGCACTCCCTGTGTGTGGTGCTGACGCACCACTTGCCTCTGTTTTATTGCGCCTTTGGGCTGCATTTGGCACCAAACAGAGTCAAAAGACGTGAAGCGCTGATGCACAAAATGGAATAATATGGGTTTTTCCAGGCATTGCCATAGCAACACTGTGCAAAATACAAACTTGGACCATGGACTTTTTTGATGGGGATGACCTGAAGAATCACTGTGCCAAATGTCACATTCGTCAATGAAGCGAATAAGTTGTCATAAGACTTTGAAATGTACGAAAATCTGGAAAAATTTCCATTAGGGAATTGGGCTCTTCCGCGCATCACCATGGCAACCCAGTGAAAAATATGACATGGGTTCTATTGACTTTTGACATGAAGAGTCATGGTGCCAAATTTCACATTATTCCACGAAACTAATATTGTCCTCATGAATGGGAAAAATTGGGAGGTTTCCCATTAGGATAACATTGGCAGTTTGGCGCATTGCCATGGCAACACAGTGCAAAAAAACACATGGGTCTGATTGACTTGGGATGGCCCAATGGAATTTTGTGTCAAATTTGATAACTTTGATTCTTTAGGGGGCGCTGTGGTGCCAAAGTTCTGTCTTTCACAAACAGTAGAATTAGGCAGGAAAGTTTTACAACTGATTCGAATTTGAGCCAAATCGGACTTTGTATGCGCAAACGGGAGCAAATTTTGAAATTTGAAAATTGCAAAAAATTGCAAAAATTCTGATGGAATTTTGCGGCTTCGCCGCACGGAAACCGTAAAAGGGATCATCATAAATTGAACTTTTGATGCCCCACTTCTCTAGATGATGTACAGTGAATTTCAGACCTGCTGTTGGAGCGCCTTCAGAGGAGTTGATGAAAATGCGACGTCAGCAAAAACGCTGAGTCTGAATTTTGGAATTTTCAACCAAGATGGCCGACTTCCGGTTTTTCAGGGGGGTATGGCCATAATAATATTTTTTGTTTGGCATGACTTGAAGAATGTGTGTACCGAATTTCGTGGCTCTACGGCAAAGTTGACATCAGGACATCTCCCATTGAGGCTATGTATTTTTACTTTTGCAGGGGGCGCTGTCGCACCATTTTTTTATGACCAATTATGCAACATACAAAAAAATAAATTTTACGGCAGACCTGAATTTTGGACAAAATTTGATGAGTTTTTGAATATGTTCAGGGGGTCAAATTCCTGCTGAAAGAGCAGAAGAAGAATACCAAAACCCATCTTCCTGCTTCTGAAGAGTGCAGACACAAACCTTGCTTGCTCCTGCTGCTTCCTTCTTTACTTTCTTTTCAATAATTTTACCTCTTCCATGCTGGAAGATTTGTTTAGTGATGATTTTCTTTTAAGTAAACAAAGACTTTTAAACAACTTTTACATTTTTTTACTACATTTCTGACAAGCCAGCGACATGTCCGGGGGAAGAAACCAAATGAATTCTTTCTGCAAACGCTGTCGGAACTATCAACAACAAATTAACGAGCTACAAGCATGGATATGCGTTTTAGAATCTGAAAAAGGACTTCACCGAACACTCTGTGACTTCCAGTGGAAAGCAGAAGTGAAGAGGGTCAAAAAACTGCTACTTTCAACTTAAACCTGAGCGATACAGTGTCTTTTCCAAAACGTTTTAAAGACAAGCCAACGCAACAAGTGATAAAAGTCAAAAAGACATCACCCAAAATAGCTTACAAAGTGATTTTTACCACTGTTACAGACTGATATCGATGTTAACATACAAACAGAAAATGGATTTTTGTCACAAAACAAGACCAATGAAGTTGGCAAAAGAGCGGTGGCAGTCATGGGATCTGTGCCAAATGTCAAGGTTAAAGATACGCTGCTGCTAGCAGACGGTGCTATCGGGGATGTGAGCCACAGAGGAATCCAAACTTGCTCTTATCTCAGTCACACTGTTTTGGAGATTATAAAACTCCTGCCAAAAGTTTTGTCAAAATACCAAGGAGCTAAACAGCTGATTGTGCATGTGGGTCCAGTTGACACCGGAATGAGTCAGACCGATTTCTTGAAAATAAAAATAAAAAGTTAATTAAATTATTCGAGGAGCTTGATGAAGTGGAGGTTAAGACATTCATACATTCATCAGTGGACCTCTTCCTAGCATAGATAGAAGGAAGATGTGCAAATGGCTGTTCAACGAATGTGTAGCCAGAGAGCTGCACTACATTAAGAACTTTGATCTGTTCTGGAAACGAGAGGACCTGTTAGAGGGAAATGGCCCGCACCTGAGCAGAGGTGGAGTGAGAGTGTTGACGTATAACCTCCTCCACGCTCAGAGGCACCGGCTTGGACAGGATCCTGGCCCAGTGAGAGAAAAATGGAATGAGAGAAGCATTCCTGCTGCGCCAACCAGAGACCGAGCCAATGTGTCAGCACCATCAGCAGCACCACAACTACAACCATCACCTCCCCCAGCAAAGGAGTCACCACCCCATCACTTCCCATGCCCACTTGCTACATCTACTCCCTCTAGGGACTCCTCACACTCCTTTTCCTCCCACCTTCACCCATGGCCCTTCCCAACCATCTAGAAAGCCTCATCAGATCAGGAATTAGGATGGCTCTCCCTATTCACCGTCGTCTTTCACCTTTTGCTAAATCGGCTTTCTAGAATGTTGCTGTGAGTCAGTGGAATAGTTTGCCAAATGAGATTATAGCATGCACAAGTTTTCAAAAGTTTGCACAGGTGACAAAGGAATGGCTAATATCAAAGCAAATTTGCACTCATTAGTGAATGTGTATGAAAGAAAGAGTATCTGCATATTTGAAACTCAGTGTCTGTGTGTGTGAATAATTTGGTATGGAAGTGTGTGTGTGAGCTGAATGTTTTTAGAAATGTCGTATTTGATTGTGAGATGTGTTGTATTTGATACATGCACCATAGATTTACAGGTTTCTCATCCATCCACACCAAACTTATTTTTACTAAACATCAGCCTGTCCAGGGACTACAGGTGGAAATTAGTATTTTTTGCTATAACCTGGCACCAAACATCTTTCCTGTTTTCTAAGGTCAATGTAATGCTGTGCACTGTCCCTGTTCAAATAAAAGCATACCATACCATATTGTACATGTGGATAATGTGTTTGACAGAGAAGCTAAAGCACTCAGTTATGTCCTTGAAACCTTTGGTCTGACTCAGCATCTCAGCAAGCCCACCCAGAACAGAGGGCACACTCTGGACCTGCTCATTACAAACGGAGTAAATATTTCAAATGTCAATGTGGTGGATGTTGCTCTGTCTGACCATTTCTATATCTTTTTTGACCTGTTTGTTATTCCCAAACCAGCGGCTGGTCCTGCAGTTGTTCGAATGATATGATAACACAGGTGCACTGTTCATGGAAATGATACACTTTGAAAATGCCCCATGTTCTAATGTTGATGATTTGTCTGTTTTGAATGTTCTGGACACCATTGCCCCAATGAAGGTTAAAATGGTAAGATAAGCAGAAAGTGCCATGGAGGGATGATGACTCAGTCAGGGCACAGAAAAGGGAGTGCCAGAGGGCCGAACAGGAATGGCGCAAGTCAAAGCTCCAGGTTCATTATGAGATTGACAGAGAAAAGATGCACATGCACAATCACAGTTTATGTAGAGGGGAGAGGTATTTTTCTGACATTACTGGAAGTTGTAGTAACACTCTTGGGTCCTGTTTGCAACAGTAAAGAGATTAACAAACCCTCCAGCTGTGCTGCCATTAGAACTAATTTCCACAATTAAGTGCAATGAGTTTGCAGTATTCTTTAATGACAAGGTTCAGGGCATAAAAAATGCCATCAATTCCACAACGCAAATAACAACCCAGCACCCACCAAGACACTTAGAGCTGACGCACTTTGCACCTGTAACTAACAAAACTGTCCAAGAGACTGTCACCAGTCTGAGTTCATCTACATGCTGCCTCGATGTGTTAGCCACTAAATTGATGTTGATTGATGATGTTTATGTCGAGAGCAGGATTTGAACTGCCAAGCTTGTGGACAAAACACTCTACCAACCGAGCTACTGTTGCCCCTTGAAATGTTTTATTCTGAACTCTTCTGTTTTAATGTTAATTTTATGATGATTATTTATGTTTTGATTTGTGTGATTTTAATCTGCACACTGTCCTTCAAATAAATAAATAAATCTTATTCTGTAAAGGACTTTGAATTATTTTGTGTGCAAATTGTGATATACAAATAAACTTGCCTTGCCTGACAGAAGTGCAATACCACCCATGAAAATGTGTATTTGAATCTGAGAGCATCGAGCACTTACAGGGCAGAGGGCAGTTGTAACATGCTGTCATGATGCCTGCATTGTCTGTCTCCCTGTATGCTTTCCCCCTCTCCTACCTGTCTGAATCTGGAGCTGGGCGGAGTTCCTACTCCTCTCGTGCGCACCTGGAGAGCATTAGCACAATCATCACCACCTGCTGTCGAGTATGTGAGG
Source organism: Periophthalmus magnuspinnatus (assembly GCF_009829125.3). Taxonomy (NCBI): domain Eukaryota; kingdom Metazoa; phylum Chordata; class Actinopteri; order Gobiiformes; family Gobiidae; genus Periophthalmus; species Periophthalmus magnuspinnatus. The sequence goes on from NC_047143.1 coordinate 13,900,889, forward strand.
GCTCAGCAGATGACACTTGGAGCCAGACCGTCCGTGTGTAAACGTGAATGTTCCAGCTCAAGTTTGTATCCCGTTACCTGCCTACTCGTGTCTTACTGGATTTTGCCATTTCCTAGATTCCTGCTTCCTCGCTCGCTCCTGACCCTGCGCTGCAGCTCCGGTACAGTCCACCCCTCGTCTTCGTCTGGTCCTGGTGTTCCCCTTTCCCGCTCAACACTCCGCACGCCTGGTTCGCCTCCCGTGTGTTTAACAAACTATTGACTCTTATTATTTCACAAACTGTCAACTGTCAACACTGTAAAACTGCCCCGAGTCTGCATTCCTTGGTCTGCTCCTGTACCTGCCGTTACGACAGAACGGTCTGGCCTGAACATGGACCAAGCGGACTCGGGCCCAGACCAGTCACTACGACAAGCGTGTTCCCACCAGGGTGTGATTATTGGACAACATGAACAATCCATCTGGACCTTGCTGGATTTTAATCAGACTTTAACTCAACAAGTGGCCCAGCTTACCAATCAAGTTGCAGTGCTACTCGCTGCCCCATCTGCTGCGTCCGGAGCACCACCGCGCCCTCCGGAGTCGAGAGGCACGGACCCGGAGCCATATTCAGGTCAGCCCAGCCTCTGCCAGGAGTTTTTGTTCAAATGCATGTTCCTGTTCCAGCAGTGCCCCACTCATTTTAATTCAGAGGCCTCCAAGATCTGTTACATTTGCGGATTACTCCGGGGAAGGGCTCTCCAGTGGGCAGAGGCACGAATGGCAAACACACCGATAGACAATAGGAACTTTAATGACTTTATTTCTGCCTTCAAACTGGTTTTTGATCACCCGCACTATCAGGCCAATGCCACGTCCCGGCTGCTGAGTCTTGACCAGGGGTCCCGGACGGTGGCGGACTACACCATCGAGTTCTGGACGCATGCCGCGGAAGTGGACTGGACGAATAGTGCGCTTCGTGTCACCTTTTTACGGGGGCTTAACGAGCACCTGAAGGAGGAATTGGTGTCTCGCGACAAACCCCCTGACTTACGCGCCCTTATCACTCTGACCTACCGGATTGACAACCGGCTGCGGGCACGCCAGAGAGAGAGAGTCCGGCCACCGACTCGACTGGAGCCGCGCGCCACCCCGCCTCTCCCCGAGGAGCCTATGCAAGTGCCGAGGAACGTCGACGGAAGCGCCGCTTGGCTGGAGCGTGCCTCTATTGCGGCGAGCACGGACATTTTGTGGCCAAAAGGGGGCATCCACCAGTAGCACTGGGAGTACTGGTGGGTGAGGCCGGCATCCCAGAGAACAATAATAGACTGAGGCTCAACGCCAACCTGTGTGTTCGTTTAGAGACTTTACCTGTTTTAGCGCTCGTGGATTCCGGAGCAGAAAGGGATTTTATCGATGCCCAATTAGCGGAGCAGCTCGGCATCAAACTGGAGTCCTTGGAATGCCCCCTTAGTGCCCAGGCTCTTAATGGACATTTCTTGGCCCACGTTACGCACATTACGGAACCCGTCACTGTGGTCTTATCCGGCAACCACCGAGAGACCCGATGTTTCCATGTACTTTCCTCCTCTGCCTCCCCTTTGGTTTTGGGCTACTCCTGGCTGCGCACGCATAACCCCGCCTTTGATTGGGACCGGGGTAGAGTTTCTGGATGGAGACCCAAGTGCCACGCCCAATGTCTTCTGTCCGCTATGTCCCCCGCGGGGAGGGCCGGTTCCACCCCCGGTTCCTCTTCGGACGTCCCGAACCTGTCTGCAGTCCTGGCTGAGTATCATGACCTCGGGGAGGTCTTTAGCAAGGACAGAGCACTTTCCCTACCCCCGCACCGCCCTTATGACTGCGCAATCGACCTCCTGCCGGGTGCCACCTTATCCTCCAGTCATTTGTATAACCTGTCCAAGCCCGAGCGAGAGTCTATGAAAGACTACATCCGTGATTCCCTGGCTGCCGGCATTATTCGCCCGTCTTCGTCTCCGGTGGATGCGGGGTTCTTTATCGTAGCCAAGAAAGACAAGTCCTTGCGCCCTTGCATTGATTACCGGGGCCTGAACAACATCACGGTAAAAAACAAGTACCCATTACCTCTACTTGACTCCGCCTTCACTCCTCTCCATGGGGCCACCATTTTCTCTAAGCTTGACCTACAGAATGCTTACCACTTGATGCGCATAAGGGAGGGGGACGAGTGCAAGACGGTGTTTAAGACCCCCCTTGGCCACTTTGAATACTTGGTCATGCCCTTTGGCCTTACCAACGCCCCGGCAGTATTCCAGGCTCTTATAAATGATGTCCTGCGTGACTTTCTAAACCGCTTTGTCTTTGTGTATTTAGATGACATCTTGATCTTTTCTCGGTCCCTCCAGGAACACTGCCTCCATGTACGCCAGGTCCTCCAGCGCCTCCTGGAGAACAAGCTGTTCGCTAAGGCTGAAAAGTGCGAATTCCACGCTGAGGAGGTCAGTTTTCTGGGGTTCATAGTGGGGCGGGGTCAGGTGAAGGCAGACCCGGAGAAGGTCCAGGCAGTCACGGAGTGGCCAGTTCCTTCCAATCGCAAACAGCTTCAGAGATTCATCAGCTTCACCAACTTCTACAGATGGTTCATACAGGATTTTAGCCGGGTAATATCACCACTCACTAAACTGACCTCTCCTTCTCTCCAGTTCTCCTGGTCACCTGAGGCGCACTCGGCCTTCAACCGGCTTAAGAAAATGTTTCCGTCCGCCCCCATCCTTCGCCAGCCCGACCCTTCGCGCCAATTCATGGTGGAGGTAGACGCGTCCGACACGGGAGTGGGGGCCATGTTGTCCCAAAGATTTGACCCCCATAACCGCCTCTGCCCCTGCGCCTTCTTCTCACGTCGGTTGTCCGCGGCAGAGGCCAACTATGATGTGGGGGGCGGGAACTCCTCGCCGTGAAGCTCGCCCTGGGAGGAGTGGCGCCACTGGCTAGAGGGGGCGGAACAACCGTTTGTGGTGTGGATGGACCACAAAAATTTGGAATATATACAGTCCGCCAAACGGCTCAACTCACGTCAGGCACGCTCGTCCCTGTTTTTCAGCCGTTTCAACTTCATTCTGACCTACCGTCCCGGATCACGGAATGTCAAGCCTGACGCCCTTTCCCTCCAGTTCACCCTGGAGGACGGCCCCTTTCGAACCGAAACCATCATCCCTCCTTCCTGTGTGGTGGCGGCGGTGCGTTGGGAGATTGAGGACACGGTCCGGGAGGCCCAGGCTCACGATCCAGACCCAGGTAACGGCCCACCCGGTAAACTTTTTGTCACTGACTCTGTCCGTTCCCAGGTGCTTGAGTGGGTCCATAAATCCAAGTTTGCCTGCCATCCCGGTATGAGTCGAACTCTCTCCCTGCTTAAGCAACACTTCTGGTGGCCTACTATGGACAGACACCCGGGCCTACGTGTTGGCCTGCCAGGTATGTGCGCGGGCTAAATCCTCCCACTCACCGCCCTCTGGGCTCTTGTCTCCCCTCGCTGTCCCTAGGCGATCTTGGTCCCATATAGCGGTGGACTTCGTGACCGGACTCCCGCCTTCTCAAGGAAACATGGTGATCCTTACCGTGGTGGATCGCTTTTCCAAGGCCGCCCACTTTAACGCCCTGCCCAAACTCTCGACGGCCAAGGAGACTGCTGACCAGCTTACCGCTCAGGTTTTCCGTCTCCACAGCATCCCGGTGGACATTGTATCTGATAGGGGGACCCAGTTCACCTCCCAAGTGTGGCGCGCCTTTTGTGAGGGGTTGGGCGCTACGGTCAGTCTCACATCCGGCTTCCACCCGCAGTCCAACGGGCAGACGGAGCGGGCCAACCAGGACCTCGAATCGGCTCTCCGATGTGTGGTCTCCGCTATTCCTGCAGCCTGGAGCTCTTACCTGCCCTGGATAGAGTATTCCCACAACTCCCTAGTGAGCTCGGCCACCGGCATGTCTCCCTTTCAAGCCTCCCTCGGATACCAGCCCCCGCTCTTCCCCACAGAGGAAGAGGACCTCGCGGTTCCATCCGTCCAGCACCACCTCCAGCGCTGCTGCAGGGTCTGGAGGAAAACCAGGGCTGCTCTCCTTCGGGCCTCCCGCAAGTTGTCTCCCCGTTTCCTTGGGCCTTTTAAAATTAAGAAGGTCATAAACCCGGCCGCAGTGCAGCTCCAATTACCCCCGTCTCTCTGGATCCACCCGACACTCCACGTTTCCCAAGTTAAGCCCGTCCGGACCAGTGACTCCTGCTTCCTCGCTCGCTCCTGCTCCTGACCCTGCGCTCCAACTCCGGTACAGTCCACCCCTCGTCTTCGTCTGGTCCTGGTGTTCCCCGTTTCCGCTCAACACTCCACACGCCTGGTTCGCCTCCCGTGTGTTTAACGAACTATTGACTCTTATTTTTTCACAAACTGTTAATAAACACTGTAAAATTGCCCCGAGTCTGCATTCCTTGGTCCGCTCCTGTACCTGCCGTTACGACACATGCACAGCATAAACTAATTTACACGTGAAAATTTTTTTCAGGCCATATCAAAGGTTTCCTTGACTGCAAACCAATCAAATGTAAAAGGAACTGTTGCCATTGTTGTGAAAAAAATGTATCCATTTACGAAGCTCGGTGAGTTTTGAAATACAGGAGAAAAGGGTTTATTGTTTGTTACAGCAGATACAGACAGGACAGGGCCCTGGCCTGCCCTGGCCAAAGACTGGTAGCCTCCCGGCCTCTCCCCCCATTTCCCCTCTCCCTCTAAGTCCAAGTCTCAACCACCCAACCAACCACCCACCTCGAGCATCTGAGCTCTGACTATTTTATACCAGAATGACAATGCTACATACATTTCAAAGCAGAGTGACTTTTGTTTCATACCCATATGATAATGAACTTTTACACTTAGACAGGTAGAACAACAGCGAGTTTCCTGTGGGATGGAGACAGAGCTTCACACATGTTAATGTCTGGGCTGGGTCTGGCAGACTGACACAGATCAAATGCTTTTTAAATACACAACATGACTATACTTAAATTTCTATCACACCATCAAACCTCCTGTCCCCCCTTTTAAAAAAATATTCCCTAAATAAATGCTTGGTCCGTAACTCAGTATTGTTCTCTATCACCATTTTGATAGAGGACAATACTGTACTCATTTCATCATTTTACATCCTTCAGACTAAAACAATCGTTATGCTTATCTACAAAAATCTGATTAACTGTTTCCAAGCCCACATAGTCAAAAGTGCTGGATGGAAAAAGAAATGGAAGCGTACACTAGAGATTATATCTTTTGAGTCCCTCTATTAGGAGAATTAGGTTCCATCCGAAATACCCTGTAATCTGTGTGTACGGTGAAATTGTTCTGATTAACAGTTGAATTTGTGCTGGCCTGGCCCCTTTTTGTTCAGCAGTATTTTGGCATCTTTCAGGGAATGGAAGAGCTGCCGTATATTGTGTGAATAGTACCTGGAAGTGAAGAGTGCAATAAACCTCTGTACCAAGCCAGTGTTGATTTTACCAACCAATATGCCAAAAGAACAATATGACAGTTTGAGAGATCAGCTGTTTAACAGAATAGCACTGAATTACAATCTGATGACATCACAAACATAGCACATAGTCACCGGGATGAGATTGCAATTTGTTTTAGTTTGTTTTTTTTGTTTTTTTTTGTTTTTTTTTATTAAAGAGGGGGTATTTTACTTCTATGGGGTATTAACTGCTAACACAAAATATATTTAGATCACCATGTTATCTTTTTGTTTTGAAAATATATGTGCCAAAAGCAATATATTAACATGTTTTATAAATTTCACTTTAGCTTTTGCCTTTGCTTCCTGCATTAAGTCGCTCCATCCTTCAGAGTGCCATCACAACACAATTGCTGTGCAGGCCGCTAATGAAACTACTGCACATTCGCTGTGTAGTTTTGTGTCATGTTTTTATCCCTTTAGGGAGAACTGTCGTGCTGGAGTTTGGGTGATGTAGAGTTGTGGGCTGAGCTCTTCAGGAATGTTATTGATGAGAGAACAACAATGTTATAGCATGGTAGAAAAAAAACAACGATTTTTAACACATCGTCCAACTCTTTATATTTCACAGAATACCTTATAAGTCATATTCAGAAGGGTAAGTATACCATGTGCACTCAAGGGCAACAATCCACACAACAAAAATTATATTACAGGTGCCTGTAGATGTCCAATTAGTGGTAGGTCAGTTGTGAACAATCTGTCTTTTTGCTCTGTTGATTCAGTTCTGACTTCCTTAGGGGGAAAAACCCTTCCATTGTTCCTACTCTGATCTGCAAAAATAAAATCAACTTTAATTACATTTAAAAATATTTGATTCATGCAAGTCTGGGCAATTCTGTATTGCATTTGAGGCCAGAGTGCTCATGTTAATGTTAGTTTTTACCTTCCCCTATCCCTACCCACATCCACATTAAAATGTCATAGCACTTGGATCAGCATGTGCATGACCACTGAGAGCACTGTGGCATAGGCAGACACAGAGCGAATATATATATAATATAATATATGTTAGACTAGTGACGTAGGCAAACCTAAACAGTGTCAGTGTGGAGCCTACAGCCCAAACTGACCTGGTATTTGAGCACAGACTCACTGGAGGATTTCAGATCTTACAGGAGACTGAGGAGTGAGCACATGTGGAAAAACGTGGACTGACACGGACTGCGACCTAGTTTCAGTATATAGACACAACATGAGTCTAAAGCTCCTGCCCTGCTGCTGTTACACTGGAAATAGCAGCTCCTAGCATGCTGCTGTTGCCATAGATTGTATATATACAGTAGAGGAAAGAACATTATGTGGAAATACTTAAGCAACATCTCAAGACATCAGCCAGGAAGTTAAAGCATGGGTGCAAATGGGTCTTCCAAATGGACAACAACCCGAAGCATATGGCCAAACTGGTTACAAAGTGGCTTAAGGATAACAAAGTCAGTGTTTTTGAGTGGCCTTGACAAAGCTCTGATCTCAATCCTATTGAAAATGTATGGGCAGACTTACTTCATCTACTTCCCGAGCAGGCAGAGTTGTTCAGAAGCAACACAGAGGATGTAGAATTCAATGGTTTTAGTGATTTGGAGTGATGAACTGTTAACATCTTGCGTTAACATACCACACTACGCTTATTCAGTTCATTGCCTATTCTTCTGAGCTTGAATAAATATTTGTTATGTAACAGTTGATTATATATGTTACAGTTCACATGTTTGAGCAATAGATGGTGCTGGTGTGGTTGTAATACCTGTAGGAAAAAGACTCATTTTCTTTTATACATTTCATATTTAATTTCCCCTTATTTATTTCCAATTCATTTATAATACTGTAAATGGTGATAATTTATATCCTAAATGTTTAGTTTAAGTCTAGTTTAAGGTTGCAAAAACTACTTTTTAAAAAACAATAAAAAAAAATAAAATATAATTTTTTTTGGTTCACCAGTTTGTTTACTAGTAAGCCGAAGTTGCATGTATATTTTCCATGCGTTCATAAACAGTTTTGTGTGTATATGTAATATGAGCCAGAGCTTATGTTATATTTTATGTGTTTGCTAGTTCTACAGTGTGAACAGTGAAGACGTAAGACCACAGTAAACATCAGTGAAATGAACTCTTGTGTCTCTCGTGCTTGTGGACAAGCTGGTATATGTTAGGTTAGCATAGCATATCTGATTAACTGTTAATATCTTATGTAAACATACCAGACACATATTCAGTTTGTTGTCTATGCGTCATGTAGCTGAATAAATATACCAATAAATGTGTTACGTTAGCGTGCTGTACTGCACGTCATCATCATCATCAATAATAATAATAATTAAAACTGCAAGCAGTGATAAAGGCCCTCCCCACCCCTTGCAACCGTGGGGTACATGCCACCGCGGAGATCCTGTCTTTCATTCACGCTTACATCGCCCCTCCCCCCAAAATCAGCGACTGAGTAATACTACTCAATTCATTCCAATGAGACCATTTATGACATTGTCACGTCTGAACGGTTGGAAATAGAGGTATGTCTTCTTTGGCTTTTTTGTTTAGTATGATGAGAGGAATATGTGTACCAAATTTCAATGGTCTATAAGAAAGTAATTATTTTTCATCCCAGTTACCTGTGATGAACTCATTAAACCCTTCTGACTTATATTTCAGTCTCTTAGTCCTCTTTGACGCTTGCACCAGGAACGAACATTTCTTACAACTTTGGTGACCCCGACGTGATTGGTGTCGAGTAATCTGGAGGACTTTTCGGCATATTGAGGTGAAGTCTGATGACTGTGTCGGTGACAACCAGGGGCCCCAAAATAAGGTAAGCAGAAAACCTTTTTAATAAAATTTCTGCATAGTTTAGTTTATTCTTTATTAGGGTTGTCACTGTCACATGAATCTGTAATTCTCTGTCTCGCAAATTTAGAATATAATTGGGTGGGCTATCTAGTCCAGTTTGTTCTTTCACATGTAAAGTTGCATGAAGCACATTTACTAACACATAGGGACAGATCAATGAGCCGGTATTAGAAATCCTGGTCCGGGACCAGGTGGCGCTAGGCCCAGTTAAGAGACTGCCAGCAGACCAGGTTCTATTGGACAGCCAGGGCTGTGCCCTGAGGGCATCTAGTTAAATTCTTAATCAAATTACCTCCTGGAATAGAATCTGACGAGAGTCTATTGAATGTAGTCACTGCTAAGAAACGTACTTGCCCTTATAACCAAGACGGCTGGGACCGTGTTAGGGGAAAATTCTGGTCCGGGACCAGGTGGCATTAGGCCCGGTCGACTGACAATAGACTAGATTCTATTGTTGGCCAGAGTTGGACTCTGAGGGTGTGAAGAACACCCTATGACTAAGACACGGTTGGACCGTGTGTGGGGTATGGAGCCCTGGGTCCGGGACCTACTCAGCTGAGCACTATTGAATAAACCGGTAGGGACAGAACTTCTTCTAATTCTTTTGGGGCCACTGTGGGTGGCTTGGGTCTCTGACTCCTCATTTTTAGCCTTTACCACATAGAGTATTGGCTGGAGTAGAGACTGCGTAGGCTGCATTTGGGGGTGGAGAAAATAAAGGCAAAAAGCCTGGGGTGTAGGAGTGTCGGGTCTTTAAAACTAAAATCACATATCCTGCTAGAACCCCCACCCCGCACAGACGCTTCGGCCTCTGTGTAGAAGCCTGGATGGACAAGGGTAGGTCTAGAGGGATCTCTGTGGTGAAAGGTTTGGATCCATACATTAGGCTTATGTAAACAGGTTTTATTAACATTTTCATTCCCAATAGACCAAATTACAGGTGTGTAAAACAGACTTAGTGACAAACAGACTGACTGTGGTGGAAAAGCAGTTGCGGGTTTACTCAATTAGGATTTTGGCTATTTGCTCTCAAGTAAATTCTTAGTGAATAGTTCCTTTAGGGTGAGTCTTATCTCTCCTGCTTATCATACTCCCTTTCTCAGCTATACACCCCCTCCTTTCTTTCAACCCTACCCCCACAATCTCCCATCAGCATTTGCCTGTGTCCCTCTTACCTGAAAATCAAATTGAGAACCTTTTCCACCACTAGACAATGGACAATAGAGGGACGAAGTTTACTCCTGCTACGACGAAAGAAGCGTGTACTAATGCCTTAGATTTACTTTTGTTTGGGACAGCGGATAGAAAGAAGAAGAAGGTGAACGAAAAGTTGTGGTATGTTGGTAAAGGACTTGCAGATGAGAGGTTAGATAGGACAGGACACGTCTCCAAATCCTAGAAAAGAACAATTACTGAATATTCAAACGGTTGTCCATGCTGCTTGTGATTTCACTGAAGCTGAATGGGAGCGAAATGGCAAAAAATGTATAGGGGAGTTTAAAAAGAGAATGGATATAGCCAGGAAAAAAGTTCTTTGCAATGCATACCTCCCCCACTTAATGAGGGGGGCAGGTTTTAACATAACATACACCACAGTGACGCCACAAATACAACTGGTGCAATCTAAATCGGAAAGGGACACAACCTTAGATAAGAAGGGGGAAGATGCTTATCTCCCTCCTCCTTATACTGACCTTTCACCTTATAGTGAGGCCCATAAATTACTAACTCAAACTACTAATTCACAAACTTGGTCTGTTACACCCCTAACACTGATAAATACTAATGAATCCAAGCCAACACCACAATGTCCATTGGTATTAGTTAAAGCAGGATTAGTAGACATAGTAGAAGAACCTACCACAATTGAAGCTATTAAAGTAGTAAATACAATGCTTGATGAAAATATAGAAGCAATCAGTGATGACAGTGCAGGAGGAGCAACATCTATGACAGGGCAACTGATTGACCCAGATGATGTTAAAACACTGAAATTTGTTAATGTGAAGGGCATTAACACTAAAGGCTCAAGAACTCCTTACCTACTGAATCAATGATAAAAACAATACAATTTGGAAGTGATGATAAGCATTCTCAAAGTTCTACACTAGAAAAGGTTTCTAGTAAAATAAAAACAAAAATAGATAAATCATTGTATGAGACTTCGTTTACAACTGATGTTAAACCTAAATCTAAAAAGGCCAAAAGATTTACATATTAAGTGATCTACCAAACACAGGTTATGATAGAGTTCCAACTGACCTTTTGACTCCTCCTACATGGGTCAGGCATGAAAGATCACCATACTCTCAGTAGCCTGCACTCCCTGAACAGTGTACTCATCAGAAGTATGCATATAAAAAGAAAGAGCAGTATGTTTTAAACTCATCTGACAGTAATTATTTATTTGAGCATTCACATTAACTTTAGAAGAATTTTTGTTTAATTAGATCATGCTGAAATTTAAGTAAACAATTCAAACCATGTCTTTATAATTATTGAAAATTCCTCACTTTAACTTTAGGATATTGTAAATATAGATACAGTTTTCTTATGCAAACTGTTTACACATTTTTTGAGGTGAAAATGAACAACTTGTCCATGCAAGTTGGAATAGACTTTGAATAGATTTTAGTTTTGACTGAAGTGGATTTGAGGTGGGTCTTTGGCCTGTTGTGTCTGGGTGGGCGTGCACTGAGTGCAGTGGCTCTCTGGATGCATCTCTCCAGCTCTGAACTGAAAGGTCACATGACCTGGACTGGCTCTGCTCTGCTGTTGTCTAAAGACTGTCTAAACATGGATGCTGCGTCACTGAGAACATGAACTGAACTAAAACCAAAGAAAGTCCTGCTGGCTCTGAAACTCGTCTGTGGACTGGGCTCCTTCACTACTGGTCACATGACAAATGAATGAACTGAATCAAAAGCTTCAAGTGCTCTGCTGCTCTTCTAAAGGCACCATAAAACTGTCTATGCTGCTGCGTTTGGGCTGTGTTTGCCTGGGCACTCATGACTGGAGCCTGTTCTCGGATCCACACAGTCAAATATTTTGTTTTTAACCCAATTTCAAAATTTAGAAGTGTATTCATTTATTTGAAACAGTTTTGCTCTATTGCTGAAAATAATCATTTACCAATATAACATTATTTAGACTATTTCTTTTCATTGTACATCAGAGCTGTTGCACTGGGGCTTCTACATAATGCATATGCAACATATTTGAAACAACATTTAGAATGGCCACAGTTAACAAAATTAGAAAAAAAAGTTTGGAAACAGTATACTTATACACGTGCACCACAAGGTTTTGTGCACTCTCCGGGGTATTTTGTTCAGGCTTCGAAAAGAGACCTTACTGACCTTTTGCTTCCAAGTGGTACAGTTCTTATACAATATGTAGATGACATCCTCATAGCCTCCCCTAATGAACAGGACATTCTCACTGCAACCCACTCCACTCTTTTACGATTGGCTGAAAAGGGGTATAAAGTTAGTAAATCAGAATTGCAATTTGGAAGACGAAGGGTTGTATTTCTTGGGAGATCAATTTCGGGCTCATCTTCCTCAGTTTCAAACCAACATCGATCTACCATACTCCACCACCCTAAACCTAAATTAGTAAAAGACATGTTATCATTTTTAGGTTTAACAGGTTTCAGTAAGAACTAGTTACTTAAATATGTCAACCACACAGCCCCATTAAGAGCACTAATAACTGAGGCAGGGCCAAATAACCTTACTGCTCAATTAAACTGGAATATTAAAGCAGAGCAAAGCATTTATTTCCTTGAAACAACAGACGGCATATTCATGTGACTTGGCTGTACCAGATTATACCTTACCTTTTCACCTAGATGTGTATGAGAAAAATGGAGTTGGCAATGCAATACTTTATCAGAAAAAGGGGGACAGTGTGGCAGGTCAACTTAAAGTGCTTATGTATCATAGTGCTAAATTAGACAATATAAAAAAGGACATCCACCATGCACACAACATGTAGAAGCTATATCTATGGCCATACTTAAAACAGCACACATAGTGAAATGTCATCCTCTAATCATACATACTCAGCATGGAGTTGCAGCCTACTTACAATCAGTAGCTTTTACACTCTCAGAACAACGCACAGAGAAAATCAAACAAATACTAGATCAGCCACATATTACATTTGAAGGCACAACCATCAATATGGCAACTGATCTAGGGACAGGGACACCGCACAACTGCGCTGACATAGCACGACTAGACATGATTCTAGTACCAACATTGTATACAGAACCACTGCAGAACCCACAACTAATGCTGTTTTTGTGATGGATGTAGCTATAGCGATAACACAGGGAAAATTAGAACATCATATGCAGTAGTGAAAGCCACTGGACAAAAGTTTGAAATCATGGAAGCTAAAGAGATACTTATGCCAGGGGCTTCCGCACAATTAGCAGAAGTCATAGCTTTAACCAGAGCATTGCAATTAGCTAAAGATCAAACAGCAATTATATATTCTGATTCTGCTTATGTAATGCATGCAATACACATTGATGCCCCTCATTGGATGCGTAAGGGATTCATAACCAGCACTGGACAACCTATTAAACATCTCAAAGAAATGACTGAATTGACAGAAGCTGCTAAATTTCCATCTGAAGTAGCTGTATTAAAATGCAAGATGCAGCAGCAAAAAGGCAGCAGGTTATAAGGGACCTCCAAGTAAAAAGTATATGTGTGTGCAGATGGATGAAGAGAAAGATTCAGTGAAGTTGACAGAGCAGGATATTATTGACTTACAGACTCACGCAGGACCGTATGAACATAGTGTTTGGACTGACAAGGGTGCGAAGAAGGACGAAAAAGGACTTTGGCACCATCATGACGGACGTTTGGTTGTGCCTAGAAGACTGTTGAGTATATTATCTACAGAAGCTCATAAGCTAGGACATATTTCAAAAACCAAAACTATTTCTTTGCTTGAGCTAACATGGTGGCATCCACACATGGCAGATATCATATCTCTTACTGTGTATGAATGTGACACTTGTCAAAAATGTAATCCTTGAGCGGCCATTAAAGCAGCCATGGGAACATTTCCTGTTCCAGACGGCCCATGGAAACACATTGTAATTGATTTCACAGACATGGGTCCCTCAAATCGATGTAATGGTTACAGATACCTATTGGTATGTGTAGACTCTTTCTCAAGATGGGTCGAAGTTACCCCAGTAAGGAGAGAGACAGCTAATTCAGTCATTAAGTGGCTGACAAGAGAATTTGTTCCTAGGTATGGGTTTCCCCGTACCATCAGATCTGACAAAGGCACACACTTTTCTAACAAAAATATGACAGCAGTGTGTGAATATTTTGGTATAAAACAACATTTTGGAACAGTCTTTCAATCCCAGGGCCTGGTTGAAAGAGCAAATCGCACATTGAAAAGCTATCTAGCTAAAATCATGAACTCCACCAAAATGACGTGGCTGGATGCCTTGCCATTAGCGCTGATGGCAATGCGATCCACACCACATAAACATCTCAATCTCTCTCCACATGAGATCTTAACTGGGAGAAGGATGGACACTCCTCTCCAACCTGATGTGTGTGTACCTAGAAATGACCAAGACCATGAAATCTCTGACTATTACAAAGCATTAACTAATTTAAGTTTAGTTCTCTCCTGAACCTGGAGACCTCCTCTGAGTCAACTTTGGAAGACCCAATCAAACCTGGTGATTGGGTACTGATGAAAAGTATTAAACCTAATTGGACTGAACCCAAATTTGTAGGTCCTTACAAGGTACTTAACAGTCACTCAAGGGCTATTAGAATCGAAAAAATTGACGAAGCCCACAAAAGCAAAGTGAGCCACTGGATTCACATTACTCATTGCATCAGAGCTCAACCTCCTGAACGCACTCTGAAACAAATTAGAACTGATTTGGCCGAAATTGATTCTTCTTAATTATGACTGTGACATTGTATGAGTACTCTCAAAGAGATACTACATTAATTGTAATGTGGATGCTGCATAATTTCTATTTTTTTTACCCCTTTACATGTTCCTATGAAATAATCACACAATAACAATACTAACAACTAACCAATAACAGTTTTGGGCTTCACAAAATGTTTATTCCAGCAACAGTAATTTGACTGTTCTCTTGCAGCAGAAGACAACCAATCAAAAATTGACACATGTATATATAGATATATAAATGTGTCAAAGGGGGGATATTACAAATTTAATTTTAGTTTTCAAAACTGGATTGTTTGAAAAAAGGTGTTATCATTCAGAGAATGTTCCATTAACTATAAGATGGCTAACCAAGTGGCTGCAGGTTTCGAATCTATTCTTTGTTGGTAGTGTACCATTAATAAAAATGTAGATAGAATTAATTATATTCATTACAATGTTATGTATCAGGCCAATCTAACTAGAGCTGCTTTACTCCTATTACAAGAAGAACTATGCTAATACGTTAATGACCTACCAAAATCATATTGCTCTAGACATGCTTTTAGCTGAGAAACAAGGTGTATGTTCAGTCTTTGGTGACCAGTGTTGTACAATCATACCCAATAACACTGGCCCTGTTGGGCCTCTCCAAGAAAAATAAAAGATCACTCAGACCAGATGCTTACTGCCTCTGGAATTAATGATGTAATAGGTGATTGGTTTTCTAATACCTTCAGTAAATGGAAAACTTTATTTCTCTCGCTTTTCACTTCTCTTAGCATAATTCTAACCATACTGATGGTCTGTGGCTGTTCGCAGCCACAGCGTTCATCCCTTTTGCTCATACTATGGTTGAAAGGTGTGTGACTACAGCTTTTTCTAGAGAAGTTACTGCTGCAAAGCAAATGGCACTACTTCCTATTTCTTCTAACACCCCTCCTCCTATGTACATCACAGTTATTTCTGACTCTGAGACTGAGGACATTCAGTATAAACATACTATATAATGTTGTTTTGGGAAATTCATGTTTTTGATTTTGGGTTGGTTTAATAATAGCATAATCATGTACAGTACTGTGGGTATATGTGGTGTCTTCGGACGGTTGCCAGGAGCGGGGCCAGAAAATGTCTTTTCCCATTTAAGTCAGAAGGTGAAAAAATGTCAATACTATAATAAATGGGTTTTTAGATTTTGTACCCATAAATCCACGTACTTTAATTTAGCAAAATTATTTTCATTTATTCTACTCATGAATGTGTATGCTTTTGTTATTATCCTTAGTATTATACTTGCGTAAATGGTTTTAGGATGTAATGTTATGTTTTTAATTTCTTCCATTATTATTACTTGCTGTGAATATTACTTTTTATTTTTCATAATTGGGTTCACACCATGTAGCATGGTGTGAAAAGGGGGAATTGTAAGGTATTTTTTAACAATGTAATACTACCCCAGATGCCTGTAGCCCTATTCACCAAAGACTGTGTGACCCCCCACCCTGAGAGGGTCATAAAGCAATCTGCGAGCACTGGGGCCAAGAAGATAACTATCTATGATCAGGGCCACTTCTTATCTGTAGCCCTGTTCACCAAGGACTGAGTGACCCCCACCCTGAGAGGGTTATAAAACAATGAGATTGATTGACTTAAAAACACACACTGTTGGATTTTGCCAAAAGGTTTTTAATGTGTAACCACATGTTGACGAGAAGAAGACCCTCCTCTGGGAGGCCTATAAAAGGTGGAAACACAAACATCTCAGGACTCTCTTCCTATCCTTTCCTGAGAGTCCGGTGCTTCATTGTTAACTTTACCTGTGATGAACTCATTAAACCCTTCTGACTTGTATTTCAGTCTCTTAGTCCTCTTTGACGCTTGCACCAGGAACGAACATTTCTTACAAGTTCTAATTTTTGACACCACTCACTGTCATGTCGGGGCGTGTTTACTACTTGATTTTTGCCATTTTCCATGTTCCGGACACGGTTTTAATGAGTCCCTTGCCGGGACGTAGTCCCAGGCTCGGGCCTAATAATAATAATGGAAACGCATTTTCCACCCATTATTTTTCTCATAAACCATAAAAGCTACAGTCATGTGACTTTCTCAAATTGTGCCCCATCACAAATAAGGCCCCTGTGAATTTTTTCAAACGACCATGACGAATCGATTGTCTTGTACGAATTTTTGAAAATGAAATTTGAAGAGGGCGCTAGAGAGTCATTTTGTGAGAGAGTGCTTTGATTTGCATATCATTGCGTTCAGCTCACAAATATGCATAAACACTGTATTAGCGTTTTCCCAACAAAAAATGTGTGAAAGAGAGATATGATTTTGAAATATTTAAAAAATTGCGATTTTGTTGAAAATTCACCATGACAACAACCAAAGTCATAATCAAAATGTAATTGCTAATCCTTAATCATAGATGGGTTTAGTGGAATTTGGCCAAATTTCAAGTGTTTGTGATAAAAACTGTGCGAGTAGATGTCCTGAATGTGAGGGTGTGCACTTTTGTCATTCCCGGGTTTGATCCAATATGGCCGACTTCATGTACATTTTAGGGCAGGACCATAATATCATTTTTGTCATGTCCTGACATGTTCTATTTTTTGCTGTCAGTTTCAGATTTTTACGTTGACTTTTTTGTCGAGCTCTAATTTTTGACACCACTCACTGCCATGTCGGGGCGTGTTTACTACTTGATTTTTGCCATTTTCCATGCTCCGGACGCGGTTTTAATGAGTCCCTCGCCGGGACGGAGTCCCAGGCTCGGGCCTAATAATAATGGAAATGCATTTTCCACCCATTATTTTTCTCCTAAACCATAAGAGCTACAGTCATGTGACTTTCTCACATTGTGCCCCATCACAAATAAGGCCCCTGTGAAATTTTTCTGAAGTCCACGACAAATCGACTGTCTTCTACGAATTTTTGAAAATGAAATTTGAAGAGGGCGCTAGAGAGCCATTTTGTGAGAGAGTGCCTTGATTTGCATATCATTGCGTTCAGCTCACAAATGTGCATAAACGCTGTAATAGCGTTTTCCTAAAAAAATGTGTGAAAGAGATTTTGTTTTTTTTAATATTCCAAAATTTGCAATTTTGTTGAAAATTCACCATGACCACACCCAAAGTCATAATCAAAATGTTTTTGATAATCTTTAATCACACATGGGTTTAGTGGGATTTGACCAAATTGGAAGTGTTTGTGATGAAAACTGTGCGAGGAAATGTCCTGATGTGCACTTTTGTCATTCCCAGGTTTGATCCAATATGGCCGACTTCCTGTACATTTTAGGGCGGGGCCATAATATCATTTTTGTCATGTCTCGACATGTACTATTTTTTGATGTGAGTTTCAGATTTTTACGTTGACTTTTTCCGAGTCGGGCTCCCATTGGCCCCATGAAAATCAAAGTTTGAGGTGGCGCTATCGAGTTGTCGTTCGTTATTTTTTCTCGGGGTCTTTTGTGACAATTAGAGCTCGTCGAGTTCTATTCACCACTCACTGCCATGACGGGGCATGTTTACTACTTGATTTTTGTCATTTTCCATGCTCCAGACGCGGTTTTAATGAGTCCCTCACCGGGACGTTGTCCCAGGTTCGGGCCTAATAATAAGAATAAGCAGAAGAAGATTTTTGTTCTTGGTCTCAGATTTTGTCAAATAAATTTCCCCCAAAAAAGTGACTTATAGTCAAGTGTGACTTATATATGTTTTTTTTTCTTCATTATTATGAATTTTTACGCTGGTGTGACTTATACTCTGGAATGACGTTTAGTCCGGAAAATACGGTAGTCTGATTTCATGTGAGACAGTGAGGAAAAAAAGTGTGTGTCTTTTTATATTGTGTATGTAGTAAGTGAGCATGGTGGCGTTTTCGGCTCCACTGATGTGAAAATGTTGAGTTTTAATGCACTTTATATGATCCTAGTTTTTATTTCACAATTTTGTTCATAAATCAAGAAATGAACATTAATAACAGACTAATCAGATGCTTTATTTCTCTGAGGTTGCTCTAGGTAGCGGCTATCGTTATAAATAAGTATGATTGACAGCATTGCTGAGAACCCACTCCTGGTCTTTCTTATTATGTAAAGCATTCTGAATTACTTTGTATATGTATGAATTGTGCTGTACAAATGAGCTTCCAAAAAATAAATAAAATTCCAAATATGAAACTGGCTACAAATTCATCCTTGCCTCGATGAGTTTGCCCTCAGCTGGAGCCAAACTCTGTGGGTGGCGCCACACTCCCTTAGTTCACTTTTTTATACAGTCTATGGCTGTTACACAGTTAATAGCAGCTCCTGCCATGCTGCTGTTACACTGGCAACAGCAGCTCATTCCAAACATGCCTTTAAACTAACATGAGCCACAGAACATTCTGTTGCGTCACTTTAGCGGGCCACGCTACAACTTTCACACACATCTAAGTTAGATTGAGGTTAAACATAATTTTCACCAAATGATACCATGTAAACAATACTATAAAGTTTATAAACTCGCTTACTATATCCATTGTATAAATTGTAAGTGTAAATAGGAAAAAAATATCTATACAAGTCTAAACAACAGTATTGATTATCAGGCATCCTCCCCACTACAAGACTACCTGCAAAAAGCACATATGGATATTTTTTGTTAAAAAGGTGACTTTCTGTGCAGCAATATTTTAGACAGGGACCTATTTTAGTGTGTGCGCAAGACTTTACATCAGTATTTGATCAAGTGCAGTATTTGACTCACTTGCTGCCGAGTAATTGTTGTGCAATCTTGTTTGACTGAGAGTTGTAGTCTGGGAGGTTTTAATGTCTGGCACTAGCACTTACTTATTTGTGCTGTGTTGTGGGTGTCCCGCATCTGTATTGGAGGGTGAGCTGTTTCGCTGTGCAAGTGTATGGTGTTGTACATGTGTATAGTGACAATAAACTCCATTCCATCTTTGTCAGAAATATTATCCTCAATTTACACCAAAAGCAGTGCAGCATACGCGTAGGAATTGCTTTTAATATTAACCAGTCTGACAGTCTATATCAGCAATGTCATATGTGCATGTCATATGTGCATTAAACAGGCGTAATTATGCTGTGCATCACTCAAATTAGGTTTGAGTTTGAATTTTTCAGTCCATCAATGGCTTTTCTTGGCTTTTCAGCAGAGAAACATAGACATACGTTGTCAAAATAAAATTCCGATACTCTCTGAAAATAAAATAATAGATATAAATTGTTTGTTAACCGAAAGTTTAAAATTGAATTGCTGAAGCAAGGGAAGAAACTAAAGGGATCTAACGTCTTTTTGAATGAGCAACTAACCAAGAAAAACGCCGAGATCACTCGGGAAGCACACAAAATGAAGAAAAACTACAAGATCAAGGCGAAGTGGACTAGGAACTGCAAGGTCCTAATCCAGCTGAATGGAAATACTCCGGAACAAGCTAAAGTCATAATGGTAAGGGAGATAAAAGACCTAGATAAATATAGATAATGTTTTTTGACCAGGACATATATTCTTTTTGGGCGGGGGAAAATGGACAAACCTGGATCCTTTTTTTCTGGACTTGTGGATCTGCTGAATTGACTTTTTGTGGACAAAATGAAATTTTATTTATTTTTTTTCAGATGGAATTACAGGCTGTTCCTTTTTCATGCATGTTTGTTTTTGAGATATTGGGATGGACTTATGGAATGGACATGTGATCGGCTGGACTTATTTTTATTAGAACATAATGATATCTATAAACTATGGGTCGGGGTGGTTATATGTGTGGGGGCGTGTGTGTGGGTGCATGTGGGTGTGTGTGTGTACGTGTGAGTGTGCTTGGGTGGATGGGTAGTGTACATACTGTGTTGTTTGAGATGGACTATAATCAAAACAAATGATGAAGACACTTGATGTCACTAATAGTGAAGCACGTCAACTATATTCTTGTTATGAAAGTTTTTGTCTTAAGGATGATAATTTGGAATATAAAATGACCGAGTTTGGTAACGATATAGATCCTGATAATAACTTTTTCAATAGTACAAAAGATAACTGTGAATACTACACTGATGAGCAATTTAAAAATGTTAACACTGAAAAAAGCTTTACCATAATACATTTTAATAGCAGGAGTCTACATAAAAATTATAATAACATTAAAGAATATTTGAATCAATTTAACAAATTTACTATTATTGCAGTGTCGGAGACGTGGTTAGATATAGAGAAAGGTCATAACGTGGAAATGGAGGGATATGAGTTCTTTACATTACACAGGACCTGCAGAAAGGGAGGAGGAGTAGCTCTGTATGTAGATACTGACTGCAGAAGTAATATTATTGATAGTATGTTAACTACAATAGATGGAATTATGGAATGTCTAACAATTGAAATAACAGTAGAGGGAACAAAGAACATAATAGTGAGCTGTCTGTACAGAACACCTGGATCTTGTCTAGATACATTTAATCACAAAATAGTTTATTTAGTAATATAAATAAGGTGCACAAAGTATGTGGCGATTTTAATATCAACCTATTAAACCCCCACTTAAACACCAAGACAACAGATTTCATTACAACAATGTACAGCAACAATCTATTCCCAGTCATCACTAAGCCAAGTAGGATTACAGTTGCTACAGCTACATTAATAGATAATATTTTTATAAATATAATGGGTAGCCAAATAACAGCTGGATTACTTATTAACGACATCAGTGACCATCTTCCTGTTTTTGGTATTTTCCATCAACTTCTTAAAATAGATAAAATTAGAACCGTAGATTATAAATTAATTAGATGCAAAACACCTGAAGCCATGGCTGCCCTCAAAGCGGACCTGTCGTCACAGCTGTGGGAAGAGGTCTATGCCACTAGTGACCCTGATAGGGTGTATAATGTCTTCATATCAGTGTTACTTAAACTCTATGATAAGCATTGTCCACAAAGAAAAATCTTACTTAATAATAATAATAATAAAAAAAAAAAAAACAACTTGGATCACTAAGGGCATAGAAAATGCATGTAAAAAGAAAAATCATTTATATAAATTATTTATAAAATATAGAACAAAAGAAACTGAACATAGATATAAAACATACAAAAATAAATTAACAAATATTATAAGATTAAATAAAAGGGATTACTGTCATAAAAAATTGGAACAGCATAGATCTAATATCCAAGAGACTTGGAAAATATTAAACAGAATAATTAGAAAGGGGACTGAAAAAGCCCAATACCCAAACCATTTTGTCAAGGACGGTATAGTAATGGATAAAATCAAAGAATTGACAAATGCATTTAATAACTTTTTTGTAAATGTAGGGCCCACCCTTGCAAATGGAATTATAGAGCCCAGAGAAAAGGAAGGGTTAAATGAGATTCTTCAACAAAATACAAATTCTATGTTTGTAAGGAATGTACACCAAGATGAAATTGTACAAATAGTAAGAAAATTTAAAAATAAGAAATCTACTGACTGCTCTGATATAAATATGTTATTGATTAAAGACATCATACACTGTATATTTAAACCTTTTACTTATGTCTGTAATCAATCCTTTACCACCGGCATCTTCCCAAGTAAAATTAAAACAGCCAAGGTAATTCCCATATTTAAAAATGGTGACCGACACCTGTTCACTAATTATAGACTAATCTCATTACTCTCACAATTTTCAAAAATATTAGAAAAACTGTTTGCAGTAAGGCTTGATAGCTTTATTGAGAAAAATTATTTATTAAGTAACCATCAGTATGGGTTTCGATCAAACAGGTCCATTTCGATGGCAGTCATGGCACTAGTGGAAGAGATAGTAACGTTGACTCAGATAAAAAGACGATTACACATGGAGTTCCACAAGGTTCCATTTTGGGACCAAAATTGTTCATTATGTATATAAATGATGTATGTGACATATTGAAAAACCTATACCTAGTGTATTTTGTTTGCAGATGATACCAGTCTCTACTGTTCAGGAAGAGACTTAGATCAACTTCTGGATACAGTGGAAAATGAGCTCAAAATAATAAAGAAATGGTTTGATATTAAACTATCACTAAACTTTAGTAAAACCAAATATATACTCTTTGGGAATAGACAAATAAGCTGTAAAATAAGCTGGAAAGTACATATAAATAATGTAAAAACAAAAATATCAAAAACTATTGCTATTATGTGTAAAATGAAAACTTTTTTAAACCAAAAATCACTGTTTATATTATATTGTTCTCTTTTCCTTCCATACCTTAATTATTGTGTGGAAATATGGGGGAACAATTATAAATCCAACATGAATCCTCTATTTTTACTTCAAAAGAAAGTGATTAGGATTGTCAATCAGGCAGAATATTACGCATCCACCAACCCACTCTTTATTAAACTAAAAACATTAAAACTAAACGATCTGGTTGAATTTAATACAGCAGTTGTTATGTATAAGGCCCATAATCACATGCTTCCACACTGTATCCAGGAGCTGTTCAGACCTAGAGAGAGTTGCTATAGTCTGAGGGGAACTGGCATCTTCCAAAAAACTATGGCAAGAACTACAAAAAAATCTATGTGCATCTCAGTTACAGGGGTTAATTTATGGAATTGTTTGGACAATGATTTAAAAAGCTGCACATCAAAGTATTTAAGAAAATGTATAAATTAAAAATTCTAGAAAAATATAGAGCAATAGTATAACTGTTACTATGACAAATGAACTGAACATTAAAGAACATAGTATTAACTTTGTCTACTACATAATATTAATTATGTAATAGGAAAACAAAATAGTAATAATAATAATATGTTGATGATTAAAAATAACACCTATGATCATGATAAAAAAGGACTACTAATGATTATATATACAAATATAAATCCAGAGGTAACCGTAAGAATATAAAAACAAATGTATTTCTTCTGTATTGTATACTGTATATTATTCTTTAGATGTGGAATTAGGCAGGCATAAATAAGCTTAGCTTCAGCCTATGCCTTTCAGTCACAATGAACAAATTCTACGTATGTGACTGTGACAATGTTTTATTTATTTTTTTCTGTGTGTGTCTGAATAAAAAACTAAACTAAATTGAAAACATGACAGTCACAATAATGTGCATCACATCCAGGAAAACCCACTCAGACATGGGGAGAACATGCAAATCTCCACAGAAACTGGTCGCGGAATAGTGTTGGCCACCCAATCAGCTAGTTATTGCATCTGATTTCCCCTTTTGATTCACTAAAGCCATGACACAAAACTTCATGCATTTTCTTTAGTCAGCTTATTGGCCAAAACAAAATGTCAGTCTAAAGTGTGCTAGAGATGAATCAGTCAGTCATTTATCTGAATAATAAAGTCTAATACAGCTCTCAGGCAAATAATTCAAATCCCATTTTCTGTTCAGTGGCTAGAGATCGCCTCAGAGCACCCAGAGGGCTTGTCCAGTAAAGAGGTGGGGCTGAGAGGAAGTGAACTCAAATGGGGGTCATATCTGATGCCCAGTTGGGGTAAGACTGATAAATATTGCATTGTAAGCATTGTGATGTGCTACAAATTGTACATTTTTCTTCACAATGAATTATATACTGGGTGGCTTTCAAAAGCTCCATAAAAGTCTGTACCACTGTGGTTAATGGAGAGGCAATTAACAGACATTTTCTAAGCTTTCTAAAATATATATTAGCAAAGTTGCTGCCTGTACATTTGAATAACCATGAAATTGGACAACAATTCTTTTCCCCTACATGTAGACTGAGAACAGGTTCTTTGGTTGCCCTACTTAAAAAGCCCAGCACAGGATGTTCTACCTGCGGCAGCTGAGGAAACGCAAGCTGCCGTTCCAGATGATGGTGAGTCCATCCTCACCTTCTCCATCACTGTGTGTTTCGCTGGGGTCACTGCCAGGGACAGACAGAGACTGCAGTGCATTGTGCGCTCTGCTGAGAAGGTGATTGGCTGCAGCCTTCTATCGCTACAGGACCTGTACGCCTCCGGGACTCAGGGGCGAGCAGGCTGTATAGCAGCTGACACTTCTCACCCTGGACATGGACTATTTGAGCCACTTCCCTCTGGCAGGAGGCTACGGTCCATTGGGACCAGAACCTCTCGTCATAAGAACAGTTTCTTCCCCTTTGCCGTCTGTCTCCTGAACACTTTATAATATTTGCACAAAACTGGACACTTTATAACACCAGTCACTTTAATAAGTCATGTTTGCACTGTTGTTCTGATGTTGCTGTTATATATATTTTCTACCTTTAAGTATTTTATTTGATTTTTTAAGCATATCTTTTTTAACTTCGTGCATGCCCTTATTTGTATTTATTCAGTGTGTTTTATGTTGCACTTTATCACCGAAGTTCTTAGTTTGTGAACTGTGTTCACAAACGGTGGCAATAAAAGGATTCTGATTCTGATTATACAGAAAGCATACTCTGCTTGTAAACCCATGTACCCATATTGTACCCAGTTTTTACTAAAGATAGGCCGATATATTGCTTGGCTGATATATTTGGACGATATTTGCACTTTATAGCAAATCAACTATCGACTATCGTTAAAAGGGACTGTAGGTGAGTTTATCACAAATTAAAATACCATAATTATAACATAACATATTTTGTGGAAATCTGCCCATCAGTTGCTCTAGATCGGTATTGACCAAGAAAAAACCTGAATCGGTCGATCTGTAGTCTTTACTGTTCTCGCTATATATACACTAAGTTTCCTCATCTTTGTTTGTTACTAAACTGTGTATTTGGTGTTAATTCAATTTTTTCAATTCATTTATTTTTGTAACGCCCAAAATCACAACAACAGTTGTCTCGAAGGGCGTTCATGTTTTGGTTAATGTATCATGTACTGTTCATAGTCATTTTTGGCAATTTTAATGCATGGAAAATGTGCAGCTTTCAGGTCAAAAACAGTCAAAAACTGAGCCACTACACTTTGATACCTGTTAAACCAATCACACTATTCCTCATACCCTCTGACACCACTACTCTTCCCACCTCACTCTATTTAGTCCTCCAGAAATTGCCCACTTTAGCAGCTCTATCTGAAATGTGGTTGTGGGTGAAGTTTAGGATTTTAATCCCAGATCTGCGCATCTCTTCTCAATTGGATTTAGGTCCGGACTTTGACTGGGCCATTCTAACACATGAATATGTTTTGCTTTAAACCATTCCATTGTCACTTTGGCTTTATGTTTAGGATCGTTTTCCTGCTGGAAGGTGAATCTTCCTCCCAGTCTCAAGTCTTTTGCAGAATCCAACATCTTTTCTTCCAAGATTGCCCTGTATTTAGCTCCATCTATCTTCCCATAAACTCTGACTAGCTTCCCTGTTCGAGCTGAAGAAAAGCACCCCCAAAGCATGATGCTGCCACCACTGTGTGGATGGTGTGTTCAGAGTGATGTGCAGTGTTAGTTTTCCTCCACACCTAGCATTTTGCTTCTAGGCCAAAAAGTCATTAGACCAGACCACCTTCTGCCACATGTTTGCTGTGTCCTCCAAATGACTTCTAGTGAACTGTAAACAAGACTTCTTATGGATGGTTTTCAACAATGGCTTTCTTCTTGCCACGCTTCAATAAATACCAGATTTGTGTAGTGCACAACTAATAGTTGTCCTGTGAACAGATTCCCCCATCTGAGTTGTGGATCTCTGCAGCTCTTCCAGAGTCACCATGGGCCTCCTGGCTGCATCTCTGATGAGTGCTCTTCTTGTTTGTTATGTAAATTTTGGTGGACGGCCATGTCTGGGTAGGTTTGCAGTTGTGCCATACGCTTTCCATTTCCGGATGATGGACTGAACAGTGCTCCTTGAGATGTTCAACGCTTTTTAGTTCCAAGCCCCGATTTTTACACTTCGCCCAAACCTTTTTCTCTGACCTGTTTGGTGTGCTCCTTTGACTTCATTTTGTGGTTTGCTCCCCAACATTCTCTTAACAAACTTCTGTGGCCTTCACGGCACAGCTGCATTTATACTGAGACAAGATTAGACACAGGTGGAGTCTTTTTAGTCATAAGGTCAACATTCAATCTTTCCAAAATAATCAGGCAACTTCTAAAAGCAATTGGAAAAAAAAATAAAAAATTTAAATCTGGAAATCTTGCAAAATATTT
Organism: Periophthalmus magnuspinnatus; assembly: GCF_009829125.3. Classification (NCBI taxonomy): domain Eukaryota; kingdom Metazoa; phylum Chordata; class Actinopteri; order Gobiiformes; family Gobiidae; genus Periophthalmus; species Periophthalmus magnuspinnatus. Next base: position 13,927,310 of record NC_047143.1, read on the forward strand.
CCTTCCACTTCACACTTTTGTGCCATTTTGTGTTGCTCATTCACATAAAATGCTAAGAAAATGTATTTAAATTTGTGGTTGTGACGTGATAATATGTGAAAAAGTTCCAGGGGGATGAATACTTTTGCAAGCCACTGTACATAGAGACATATTCTTCACTGACTAGTCACCACTAAGACACCATCAACTGATTAATTTAGTAAAGATCTAGAGCCCTATAGGACACCCCTTGTAAATTAGTTTTATTAGGTTAAGCAAATCTTCATACTAGCCAATGCTCTTGTGTGTTATATTGGGTTCAAAAAAGTGCACGAAGCAGACTGGATGCTTAAATATGGCAAGGTTTCTGAGAGGCCATGTCCTTTTTCATGTTTGTTCTATCTCCTAACCGTGCACAAACACAGTGCTATAGCATGTGGGTGGGAGTGAGCGTGCATACCGGGTTGGAGCCTCCCGTCCAGTAAAGGAAGAATCCATCAGGGTCCACTTTGAGCGTCACCAGGGTGGGGGGGCCGCTGTTTGGTTCCTGTGGGGGATAGAGAGTCATAAGGAGCTTAAAGAGGACATGACATGATGAAGGGCTGTGGGCATGTTGTGTGAGCCTAGGGCCTCCAGAAAGTTTATGTACAGGTCTGGAGACGATGTGACGCTTATGAGGATCTGAGGGACACAAAATTCACAACAACTAAAGCAGGCACTGCAACAACCTCAATGGAATATTGTGATTAATTGTTTTGAAGGAATATTAAAGCTAGATAAAACATATTTTACACACAAGGAAAAAATTGTTGGCACCCGTCAGTTAATGAAAGAAAAACTCACAATGGTCACAAAAATAACTTGAATCTGACAAAAGTGATAAATCAAAATTCTATTAAATTTAACCAATGAAAGTCAGACATTGCCTTTCAACCATGCTTCAACAGAATTACTTAAAAAAAAATAAACTCATGACACAGGCCTGGACAAAAATGATAGTACCCCTAGAACGGACTGAAAATAATGTAACCAAAGGAACATGTTAATCCAAGGTGTGTCCACTAATTAGCATCACAGGTGTCTACAATCTTGTAATCAGTCAGTGGGCATATATATATAGGGCTACAGGTAGTCACTGTGATGTTTGGTGACATGGTGTATACCACACTCAACATGAACTAGAGGAAACAAAGGAAAAAGTTGTCTCAGGAGATTGGAAAGTAAATTATAGGCAAGCATATTAAAGGTAAAGGCTATAAGACCACCTCCAAGCAGCTTGATATTCCTGAGACTACAGTTGCACATATTATTCAGAAATTTAAGATCCATGGGACTGTAGCCAACCTTCCTGGACATGGCCCGAGGAGGAAGAGATTAAAAGTGAACTTCAAGCTCAAGGAACATCAGTGTCAGATTACACCATCTGTTGTTTTGAGCCAAAGTGGACTTCATGGAAGACCTCCAAGGAGGACACAATTGTTTAAAACCCCTCAACGTTCCGACGGCCTACCCTCGGGCTGTCGCCTTTACGTTACAACTTTACAGCAATGTATGTATATTTCTGCATCACTCACACAAACAATCTACACATCAAATAAAAGCTACAGCCCTCATCTTTCTGAATATGTAAGCCATTTACACCTGTAAACACCACAGTGCTGACAGGAAAGATGAAGATTTTACAGAGAAGTCAGAAATGTGGATTTGGACTTCACTTACCATTGAGGGCTCTGGTTCTGTCAAACATCAACATATTCACAAAAAAAGTTGGTTTCATTCGTTCCGTACAGGTCCAGAGAATATAATCCAGTCAAGAAATTATGTCCACAAAAAAAGTTAGATCCTCCATGTCCAATCTGCTGCAGGAAAGTGAAATCTGCTCCGCCACTTTTTTTGCATTTCTTTTGTCGATTTCAAGCATAATAAGCTTCTGACAGTGCCAACTTTGTTCCTCAGTGCAAAACAAACTTGTTAGCTTGTGATTGACACCAAAGGTGACCAAAAAGGTGTGGGTTGTGGGTTACTGGAGCCCCGGACAGTGAACGAGTGCTACAGATGACTGAAAGAGTACGCCCCACTCTCCCCCTTGTAGAATCAGAGTATGAGGAGTGCGTAAAAGTGGATGGACTGGATGCAAAGATCCACGCGTAATTGCGTAATTTTACACACTGTTTTGCATTTTAAACATGGCGAAACGGACAAAACAAAGTACGCGACCGAGGATACTGTGGATGTTTGTACAAGTTAAACTAGAGGCATCTCGGACCCAGAGAGGTTCGTGGAACTGAGTGACGATCTCATGGTGGACTCAGGAGTAGAGGACCTTATGTTTTGATGGACTGTTTCTGAACGGTAAGCGTGGTTTATTCTGCTATTGACTTAATTGTGGGTCAAATATATCATGTGTAATCATTAGCATTAGCTAAACCCATCTGTGCCCCCCTGCACAATGACAGATGGTCCAACCTTCAGGTTGGAGGATCGAGTCAGCTCTAACCACTGAGCTACTGTAGCATAATGACTGTCACACTGTACAATCATGTACAGTGTGTTTTCAGTTTCCAGTGTGTGTTTGTTTACATTTTGAAGTGTGTGTGTTTGTTCACTGTTTGCAGTGTGTGGTTTGTAAATATATATTTATTTTGAACCATACCACTTGTTTTGACTATATTTTATATACAAATATACATTTTATATTGTGTTTTGATACGATATATAAATGTACAGTAATAGAGCAGCTGGGTGTGCAGATACAGATTCCTCTCAGTGTGAGCTTTCAGAAGAGCCTCATTGATGTCTGTGGGTTGAAACATTCAAAAGTTATTGGATTTTTTCCAAACATTCTCCAAATGTCTCCATTTGGATAGGTTTGGAGAGGGCTGGATTTACTAATGATAAAACGATTGTAAAACTCATTTTTATATATACTGACCTCAAATTTGAAATGTGAGTGGTCAACAAGATTTTCAGTTGAGATATATATATATATATATATATATATATATATATATATATATATTGTCCCCAGCTACCTACTGCAGCTTTCTACAACTTCATTTTAACAAAAAAAAATTAGGCGAGGAGAATTTTTTTTTTTTTTTTTATGTGTGTTCCCAAGTATATAAATGCTTCCCAGACATACTTACAGTTATTCTGACACCCGTGCGTAAAACTATACGGTGTTACCTTTACAATGACCCCAAACTTGTGTATTTACTACTGAGGGTTCAATAATGGTGATCATTTTAATTTGGAGAGGTCAGAGCAAAGGCAATTTCACCAAAATGACCCGGAATGATAAGGGGTTAAACAAATCACAAAAAAGACAGATTGGAATTTGCCAAACCACATGTTGACAAGCCACAAGCTTCTGGGAGAATGTCCTATGGACAGATGAGACAAAAATGGAACTATTTGCCAAGGCACATCAGCTCTATGTTCACAGATGGAAAAATGAAACATATCAAGAAAAGAACACTGTCCCTACTGTGAAACATGGAGGAGGCTCTGTTATCTTCTGGGGCTACTTTGCTGCATCTGGCACTATACAATGAAATCTCAAGACAGTACAATGAAATCTCAAAACTATCAAGGGATTCTAGAGAGAAACATGCTGGCCAGTGTCAGAAAGCTTGGTCTCAGTTGCAGGTCATGAGTCTTGCAACAGGACAATGACCCAAAACACACAGCTAAAAACACCAAAGAATGGCTAAGAGGAAAACATTGGACTATTCTAAAGTGGCCTTCTATGAGCCCTGACCTAAATCCTATTGAGCATCTTTAGAAGGAGCTGAAACATGCTGTCTGGAAAAGGCACCCTTCAAACCTGAGACAACTGGAGCAGTTTGCTCATGAGGAGTGGGTCAAAATACCTGCTGAGAGGTGCAGAAGTCTCATTGACAGTTACAAGAATCGTTTGATTGAAGGGGTTGCCTCAAAAGATTGTGCAACAAAATATTAAATTAAGGGTACCATCATTTTTGTCCAGGCCTCTTTCATGAGTTTATATATATATATATATATATATATATATATATATATATATATATATATAATTCTGTTGAAGCATGGTTGAAAAGCAATGTCTGACATTCATTAGGTTAAATTTCATAGAATTTTTATTTATTATTACTATTGTCAGATTCAAGTTATTTCTGTGACCACTGTGAGTTTTTCTTTCAGGTACCAACAATTTTGTCCACATGTGTACAAAAGCCGGAAAAGGATTTATTAAAAATAGATATATCCTACACGTATAGTAGACAATTAGAAAGAGAATGAGTCAAAATGGAAAGAAGATATGGCTTGGTTTTCACAAACACGTAACAAAAGATTTTATATCCAAGTAAAATACAATTTGTTATCCTTTTTACAAAAGTGAATAGTTAATTTGAGATTGTTCCTTTAAAGAAGACCTATTGTGCTTCTGTCTGCTTTATAGCTATAAACAATGATACCCGTGGATCATTATGTTATCATTTGCATATTTTAAATCGCAATATTGAGCTAAAATGACTTGAGAAACAAGTTTGCTGACTTCTATGTTAGAGAACTTAATTGTAGTTTATGACATCACAACTAAACGTAAACGTCATCACAACAAAGAGCAGGCACCTGCAATGAATAGTTGCAGATCACGTTAGAAAGTAGCAGATCTTTTTTTCTTCATTTGTCCTATAATGACTCCACAACAGTGCCGAATCCTGCCTGTATCACTGATTAAGAAAAAAAAAATAAAAATCTAAGGATGGAGTAAGCACAAAGCAGTTGGAGTATGCCAGTGTTGGAGAAAACTGGAATTGATCAACCATATGGCTTTGTGAAAATTAGCAATTAAAGATTTCTGAAACATGCACGAATCACTCAAAATACAACTTTGGGTGAGAAAATGGTGTGGGCCTTATTACATATTTTAAAAGCTAAATATATAATATCGCATCAGGCAAAGCAGCATAGCTAAATATGGGTATTGGCTCATAAAAATTCAAATCAGCCCATCCCAATAATACTATAACAAATAGCAAGTTCCATATGCAAAAGAGGTTTTCTGAAATTAAATCAAAGACGCATAAAAATACATACATTTTGTGATATCTATGATAAATTTGTCAACTTTTTTTTTCTTTTTTTGTGTTTTTTTTTTAAGTCCTATACACAATATATTTCAGCTTTTTTTTTTTTTTTAGGTTAAGCATTTTATTGTCCAATAATCAAGTACACAATGACATGCTAGCTGTTCTTAGCATTATTGTGATGACAAACTCCACTCTGGTCACTGAGAGTTGTGACAATCTCTTAAAAACACATTGCAGTGACAAATTACAATAAGGTAAGTGAGGAATAACTGTAAACAGTTTAAAACCACTGCAAACAGTTAAAAATCAAGACAATGAAATGCTGGTTACAATTTTACAAAAATCTTGACTGCACAAAAGGAATAATACTTGACTAGTTGATAACCATGGTTGGATGACCCAATACCTGGCTGGATGACCTGGAACATGAATGAGCCCCTCCTCTGTCCCTTTGTCTTGAGTAGGCTCTGGCCTTACAGATTTGAACTTTATCTGCAAATGGATGCACATCAGTCCTGGACACATCTATAGTCTATAGGGTGTAAGAACAGGGCACGCTCTGAGACAGTCTGAGACAACATTTGGTTGTTTTGTATTAATTTTGGTTAATTTGCTTGTCTGTTATTGACCGATGCCTGTTTCAGTTTGATTTTCTAACTTTCTGGCGGTTAAATGAAGAAAAGTTAAGCCCCAAGAGGTAACTGCTGCTGTGATTTGGGGCTTAACAAAAAATGTATTCAATTATACTAACACCAGTGCCCACTCTTAACTTCGTCTTCGTTTATATGACTGAACTTTAACCACAAAAGAAATCTTATGGTTTTCCTGGCCAGCCCTAATGCACAAACCACAAGACAGAACTGAGTATGAAACCTAAGCTATGTATTTTTTTGTTTTTATTATTTTCAGTTCAAGTCTGGAGTGGTTCAAACAGCAGCTGGCTCCCTGCTCTCATCACAACATGCTTTAGTGAACACTCCTACTCCAATTCGACAGACGTCACATCTGTTCATAGAACACTTTTCTTCATGTGCAATAATATGACAGTTAATTAAATGAAAAAATGAACTTCTAGAAGAGTAAAAAATAATTGAATTCAAGTATTGTCTAGTTCAGATTTATTTACTTCAAGATTGCAATGGGGGAAGACATTATTTACCACATTGGCAAATCTGTCTTATATTCTGCATATATTCTGCAACACACTAAGTAATTCAGTATAACTGTTGTAACATCTGACAGGAGGGACCAAAAAGACAGAACTCGGGGAAAGGTTTAACAGTGCTTATTTACAGAAGTGCAAAGTGGAAAATGACAGTAGAGCAATCGGTGAGTCGGGGGTGGGATATTTGCCGTGGTCCAAGGGTAGAGCGAGACTAGCAAAGTCTGAGATGGGACAGATAGTACCAGTAGAGAAGAGCAGGGTTGGAGGCAGGAGAGCTGAGCGGGTCCAGGGAGCAGAATCTGGTGAGGAACAAAAGTATCCAATTTAGCAAAGTCACAAAGCGAAAAACCATGAACTGAGCCAAGCAGGGAGTACCACAGAGATACGTGGATGATATGGCCGAGTGTCAGGTCCTGGCTCCTCTTATCCTTCCCAGGTGCTGCTGATTGTAGATTAGCTCCATGTGTGTTCGGGAGGAGCGAAAATCTCTGCCCCAGCTCCAGGCTCAGACACAGAAGGGAGGGGTGAAAGAACAAAAAAGGGCAGGACCGACAGGGATCATGACAGTGCCCCTCCCCTAAGCGACACCTCCAGGTGGACCCCCAGGCTTGTCAGGATGGGCATGGTGAAAGTCTGTGACCAGGGGTCAAGTATGCGTGCCCTAGGCACCCAGGAGTGCTCTTCAGGTCCATACCCCTCCCTATCCACCAGGTATCAGCAGTCCCCTGCCCCGCCGGCAGACATCGATGAGCCGCCAGACAGTAAAAGTCGGGTGACCATCCACAACCCGGGCAAGACAAGGGGAATCGGCAAACGTCGCTGGTATGGATGGGCTTGACTTGGGACACGTGAAATGTAGGGTGGATACGGAGGGAAGGAGGGTTAATGATCATCGCGATTTTGAAGAGGCCCAGGAAGCGAGGAGAGTTTCCAGGAGTCAATCTTATGTGGAATATTTTTTGGAAGAAAGCCAGACTGACTGACCTGGCTGATATTTAGGAGCGAAGGTGAAGTGCCAGTCTGCAGCTGTCTGGACATGAGGCTGACAGATGCGCCCAGACCCTCAGAAGGAGCGCCAAACTTGGGACGTGAACTGGGTCCCTCAGTCCGAGACTATATCCGAGGGACTCCCATGGAGTCGGAATACATGGTTGGTTATTTGGTCAGCCGTCTCCTTGGTGGTCGGGAGCTTCAGGAGGGCAACAAAATGGGCTGCCTTGGAGAAACGGTCGACAATAGTGAGGATGACTGTGTTACCTTGGGACGGTGGGAGGCCCGTCACGAAGTCCACTGCCATATGGGACCACAGTCGCCTCAGGACTGGGAGCGGTTGGGGAGAGCATTCAGTTACCAAGCTCCTGTGCTATAGAATCAACTCCCTGCTGATGTTAAACAGGCCCCCACAGTCTCTGTATTTAAGACCAGGCTTAAAACCTTCCTCTTCGGTATAGCTTATGACCAGGTTACATAGTGAGGGAGTTAGGGACATTAAAACCCGGGATAAGACAGGCTGCAGTAGGAGATAACTAGCTGGGGGAAGTATGGCAACCTGAGCACTATCCTCTGCTTTGTCCTATTTTCTCATCAGCAATGCTATTCACATGTTGTCCCCTGTCCCACTCCGCCTGTGGAGTGTATCTCTTTCAGATGCCCCGATGACAGCTGGACCCTCTCCCTTCTCCCCGCCCGGCTCTCCTCCTCCTCGTCTGGTCTTCCTCCTCCTCACCTGGCCGATTTTTCTTGGTTTGTCTGATTTTTCCTGTTGTTTTGTTTTTGTGTGTTGGCGGCACGGTGGCTGAGTGGCAACACTCATGCCTCACAGCAAGAGGGTTTGGTTCGATCCCCGGGCCTTTCTGTGTGGAGTTTTTCATGTTTCTCCCCGTGCCTGGATGGGTTTCCTCCGGGTACTCCGGTTTCCCCCATCAACAAAAACATGAACGCCCTTTCGAGACAACTGTTGTTGTGATTTTGGGCGTTACAAAAATAAATGAATTGAATTGAATTGAGCAGACCGGAAGGGGGCGAGTGAGAGGCTTTACCCCTCGCACACCTGGCACACTGAGACATAAGCCCTGGTTTCCTTGTCAACCGTGGGCCACCAGAAATGACGTTTCAAAAGGGAGAGTGTGCAATTGACCCCTGAGTGGCAGGCAAACTGAAAGGAATGTACCCATTTCAGTACCTTGAAGTGGACAGGATCTGGAACAAAGAGAACCAGGTGGACCATTACCTGAATCAGGGTGGTTGCGTTGGGCCTCCCGAACCAGGTCTTCCATTCCCCAGTGGACAGCCGCGACTACACACGTAGGTTTGATGTTACGGCACCCCGGTTGTTGGTGAGTATGAAGTTGAACCTTCTAAAGAATAAAGACCAACAGCTTCACGGGAATTCAAGCGTTTGGACAGACCACAAAAACCTATCCGACATTCAATCCGCCAAACCAGAAAAGGATGCCCCGCCCCCTCCAACCAGTGACACCATTCCTCCAGAGCAAGCTTGACTGCCAGCCACTCACGATCCCCCACTTCATAGTTGCTCTCCGCTGGGGACAGACGACGAGAGAAAAAGGCACAGGGATACAATCGGTTGTGGGGTTCAAACCTTTCAGAGAGGACAGCTCCAACACTAGTATCAGGGGTGTCTACCTCCACAACAAACTGTCAAGAGGGGTCCGGCGGGCGTAGGATCGGGGCCGAGGTGAATAGGTCCTTCAGCTTGTCGAAGGTGCACTGGGCCTCGAGGGTCCAATTAAACAGTCTGGTGGTAAAAGTGAGTTCAGTGAGGAGTGTGACGACACGGCTAAAGTCCCGGATGAACCACCTGCAGAAATAGGCAAAACTGATAAATCCTTGAAGTTGTTTTCTGTTATTAGGTGTAGGCCAATCAGTAATGACGTTGATTTTTTCAGGATCAGCTCTCACCTGTCCACGCCCCAAGATGAACCCCAGGAAACTGACCTTATTTGCATGGAATTCAAACTTCTCAACTTTGACGTAGTTTGTTTTCTAGCAGACACTGGAGGACATGGCGTATGTGGTGCTGGTGTTCCTGCAGGGACTGAGAAAAAAATCTGAATATCATCAAGGTACACAAAAACAAAACAATTAAGGAAGTCTCAAAGCAAGTCGTTGATAAGAGCCTGGAAGACTGCAGGAGTATTGGTTAATCCAAATAGCATTACTAGGTATTCAAAATGTCTTAAGTAGGTCTTGAAGGCAGTCTTACATTCGTCCCCCTCCCGTACGCGCACCAGGTGATGTGCATTCCGAAGATCAAGCTTGGTGAAGATGGAGGCTCCGTGGAGTGGCATAAAGGCAGAGTCGATGGGTGGTAGAGGGTATTTATTTTTCACAATGTTGTTGACGCCCTTGTAATCAATACATGGTCGTAGCGTTTTATCCTTGGTGACGAAAAAAAACCCTGCGCCCACAGGGGAGGAGGACGGACGGATAATATTGTAATGGAAATTAAAATATTGTGTCATTATTTTACCTTTTAGAAATCACATGGTCTCGTAACTAAAAGTCATTTGGTTTGGTCGTCAAAGACAGTGTTAGAAAAAAAACCTTTCATGTCAACCCTTTTGTTCCCTTTTGGTGGCTAGACTTGTTAAGATGTGTTGTAATGCAAGTGAAAGTAGATGCAAGCAGACCATACAGTCGGCTTTCAATCCCTCCCTATCGACCCCCTGAGGGGACCCAGCTCATGAATGTCTTCAGGAGCTGTTCTGACCACACCTCAGCAGAAGTACCACACTTCCTCCCCTGAAGTGTTTCACACCTCGTATTGTTTCTACTCCACATGCTACTTCACACCTTGTATTGTCTCTACTCCAAATGTTACCTCCTGAGGGGAACCGGCTCCTGAATGTCTCCAGGAGCTGGTCTGGTCCCTCAATGGGAGTGTCACATGCTTACTTTGAAATGTATGTTCTCTGGTCATCTCAAACTATATAAACAGGGTGCTTTCCAGCATTTGGGGTCTGACATAAGGGGGAGATGCTGTCGGACCTATTTCTTGCAAGAAATAAACTTTGTCTTTGTTTCAACATTCATCAGAGCCTGCAAAAGGAGTCTTATTTCCTCGACAATATCAGCGGCTAGGGAGTCTCAAATATACTGCATCATAGTCTCCCGTTCTGGTTTGAAGAGATTATAGAGACGACTGGAAGGCAAGGGGGCGCCGGGCAAGAGATCTATGGTCATATGGGCATTGGGAGGAAGCGAAAGCGCCCGACTCTTACTGAAGACGTCCCGGAGATGGAACTCCTCAGGTACAGAGGAGATCCGGCTCGTCCGGAGGATGACTACAGACGGTGTTGGCGCCCCCAGTGAGAGACAGGGCAGACTGTAACCAGTTGGTATGACAAGAGGGGCTCCACTCTGATATCTTTCCCCTAGCCTGGCTCCTCTTATCCTCCCTAGGTGCAGGTGATTGTAGATTAGCTCCAGGTGTGCACGGAAGGAGCCAAAATCTCCACCCCAGCTCCAGGCTCAGACAAAAAACAAAAAAGAGCAGGACCGACAGGGATCATGACAATAACTTTGTAAAAACTACTCAAATCCAGAAGAGGGGGTATATTACTTCTATGGGGTATTAACTGCTAACATAACATTTCAATCACCATGTTACTTTTTCTTTTTTTGAAAATGCTATATTCAAGGTAAACAATATATTAACATGCTTTTTTAAGTTTCACTTTCGTTTTTGACACTCTGAGGCTCCTCTCCTTTTGCCCCCTGCGATAAACACAATCAACGTTCATCCCGCTAATGAAACTACTGCACAATGCATCAGGTGAAGTTGCTGCGTACAGTTTTATATCATGTTTTTCAATATTTATGGAGAAGTGTCATGTGTGAGAATGGATGATTCAGGCCTGTAGGCTGAGCATTGCACAGAATCATACAGCTGGGCCCAGGAGAGATCAAACATGTAGGGATGATATATGATATATTGCATAGTACCATTCTTTAAAAAATTCAATCTAACTCAGTCAAATCTATTAAAATCCAGAATAATATTCTCAAAGACTGGTGGTAGAATAATATTCTGAAAGACTGGTGGTATTCAGTTCCCAGGAACAAATCTTTTGCAATATTGGAAGCTGAAAATGTGCAAATGTTATTTTGTCCGTGAGAATGTGCCAGACAACCCTTTAGAGCAATCATTTAAGTCTTACAGTAGAGGTGGGAAATATATTAAAATATGGAAATTGATGTTTTGGAGATTTTTACTACCAAGAAGACTTATGGTATAGCCAGTGTTGCGAATAACGAGTTAAACTATAACGGTGTCACTAGCTGCATTGTTTTTTCACTTACGGAGTCTAACTAATTACTTTTCCCAGTGTCCCAACGCAGTTACCGTTACTGACAGTAAAATGTGGCGCGTTACTTTTAATTCAGTTCACTCTGCTCTTCATCAGAGTCTCTCAGACAAGGAGCTGCAACGCTGTTGTGTTTGTTTGGTGAAAGAGGAGGCTGGGGTGAGATAAAAGGCTTGTTTGAGATGAGCAAGGCGGGTGCAGATACGACGCCATCGATTGGTGCGCGGTGCATGACAGTTAGTTTTGTGTCCAAGATGCCACTGACGTAACCTGTGCACCGGTAACGGGAATCTCGTGAGAGCAAGGCGGACGCAATTTTTGAGCAAGGTGAGTGCAGCATCTCTCCACCGACTGCGGTCGCCTGCATGGAGTACAAACACTTAATGCATGATGGGAAATAATGTCCTGTCCACACGTGCATTGACAGCTGATTGGGTCCAAGTTGTGTTTTGATCAAAAACGTGACTGTGCTCTCTCGGAACAGGCTCTCAGATCAGAGGTTTGAAAGACTTCTGCTTCTAAGATACAACCACTGGTTCAATCGTTAGGATGGATAGATAGATAAATAAAGGAATAGATAAGTGTTAGTAGGGATTGTGTGAATCTTTTAATGAATGTTCAAGAGTTGGATAAAGTTCAGTTTATGTTGAAATAAGAGTGATTAATATTTGAATACTGGACAGAAAATTACAGTGTATGGCCAGAGAAGGTTTAAAAGTTTTGTATTATTTTATTACAGGTTTACATTTGAAAGCCTTAGTTTTGCAATACACGGCAATAATTTTTTTTCAGTATTATACTGAGAGCACTTTATTGTTATTGTTTATTTTAATTAAGAAAATACTTGCAGTACAGTTGTCTGAAATTGTGTGACATGTTGATTTATTTGCACTTCAAATAAATTTTTTATATATTTTTATTTTTTTTGATACATTCTACAATTTACTTGTAAACAAATGCAATATAATTGCAATCTGTTAAAGTGCAATAAATGATAAAGGTTCACATCTGTTGTGTTTTTATTGTTTTAACATAGTAAGTAGCAGCACAGTTACTTTGCCTAGTAACTAGTTACTTCTCCCAAAAAGTAACTGAGTTGCTAACTCCTCACCCTGAGTTGCTCCTCACCCTATCCCTAAGGGTGTGCCCGGCCACCCTACGGAGGAAGCCCATTTCAGCCACTTGTATCCACGACCTTGTCCTTTCGGTCATTACCCAGAGCTCATGACCATAGGTGAGGGTAGGAACGTAGATTGGCCGGTAAATCGAGAGCTTTGCCTTTGGACTCAGCTCCTTCTTTACAAAGGATCGATACAGCGACCGCATCACTGCAGACGCTGCACCGATCCGCCTGTCAATCTCACGCTCCATCCTTCCCTCACTTGTGAACAAGACCCCGAGATACTTGAACTCCTCCACTTGAGGCAGAGACCCATCACCCACCCGGAGAGGGCAAACCACCTTTTTCCAGTCGAGAACCATGGCCTCGGATTTGGAGGAGCTGATTCTCATCCCAGCCGCTTCACACTCGGCTGCAAACCGCCCCAGTGCCTGCTGTAGGTCCTGGCTCGATGAAGCCATCAGGACAACATCATCTGCAAACAGCAGAGATGAAATCCTGTGGTTCCCAAACCAGACCCCCTCCGGCCCCTGGCTGTGCCTAGAAATTCTGTCCATAAATATAATGAACAGAACCGGTGACAAAGGGCAGCCCTGGCGGAGTCCAACATGCACCGGGAACAGGTCTGACTTACTGCCCGCAATGCGAACACAGCTCCTGCTCCGGTCATACAGGGACCGGACAGCCCTTAGCAAAGAGCCCCGGACCTCATACTCCCAGAGCACCCCCCAAAGGACACCACGAGGGACACGGTCGATTGCCTTCTCCAGATCCACAAAACACAAGTGGACTGGTTGGGCAAACTCCCATGAACCTTCGAGGACCCGATGGAGAGTATAGAGCTGGTCCAGTGTTCCGCGACCAGGACGAAAACCACACTGCTCCTCCTGAATCCGAGGTTCGACTATCGGTCGGATTCTCCTCTCCAGTACCCTGGAATAGACCTTACCGGGAAGGCTGAGGAGTGTGATTCCCCTGTAATTGGAACACACCCTCCGGTCCCCCTTCTTAAACAGAGGGACCACCACCTCGGTCTGCCATTCCACAGGCACTGTCCCCGACCGCCACGCGATGTTGTAGAGACGTGTCAGCCAAGACAGCCCCACAACATCCAGAGACTTGAGGTACTCAGGACAGATCTCGTTCACCCCCGGAGCCTTGCCACCGAGGAGCTTGCCACCGAGGAGCTTGACAACCACCTTGGTGACTTCAGCCAGGGTGATGGACGAGTCCCGTCTCCGGGTCCCCAGTTTCTGCTTCCTCCTCGGAAGACATGACGGGGGGATTCAGGAGATCCTCAAAGTATTCCTTCCACCGCCCGACAACATCCCCAGTCGATGTCAGCAGCTCTCCACCCGCACTGTAAACAGTGTTGGTGAAGCATTGCTTCCCCCTCCTGAGGCGTCGGACAGTTTGCCAGAATCTCTTTGAGGCCGTCCGATAGTCCTCCTCCATGGCCTCCCCGAACTCCTCCCAACCCTGAGTTGTTGCCTCTGTGACTGCCCGAGCTGCGGCACGCTTGGCCCGCCAGTACTCATAGGCTGCCTTAGGAGTCCCATGAGCCAACAAGGCTCGATAGGACTCCTTCAGCTTGACGGCATCCCTTACTTCCGGTGTCCACCACCGGGTTCGGGGATTGCCGCCATGACAAGCACCACAGACCTTACGACCACAACTACAAGCAGCCGCATCGACAATAGAGGTGGAGAACATGGCCCACTCGGAGTCCATGTCCCCAGCCTCCCCCGGGATCAGGGAGAAGCTCTCCCGGAGGTGTGAGTTGAAGACCCCTCTGACAGAGGGCTTCGCCAGATGTTCCCAGCAGACCCTCATGATGCACTTGGGCCTGCCAGGTCTGTCCGGCTTCCTCCTCCGCCAGCGGATCCAACTCACCACCAGGTGGTGATCAGTTGACAGCTCAGCCCCTCTCTTCACCCGAGTGTCCAAGGATGCATCGCATCCATCCAAGTTAAATGGTTTATTAAAAGTATCAAATTACCGCATTTACATTTCTGTTATGAGACTTTTAATTAAGTGCTTTAGCCCACTTATACAATGAAAATGACAAAAATCTTGCTCATGACCTGTGTAGTATCTTAATGCTATTGGAAGTATAAATATTTAATTTTAACTATGGCAAAACTTGAGCTTCCAACCAAACCAAGCCAACTGTAAACTCCAATGTTGAAAACACACAACATTTTTATGATAAAGCTCTGACTTGTATTATGAGTATAAGTCATTGTATGAAGCTTTTGCTGTGCACTGAGTGAGATTGTCCTACTGTGGTCTGGGAGACAGTCCGTTAACTCTTTTTCAGTATATGACATGATCATTTGATTTTTACAACTCAAACTAGTGACAGTATTCAATGACCAATACACACTGAGAGGAATCTGTATCTGCATACCCAGCTGCTCTATTACTGTACATTTACATATCATATCAAAACACAATATATAATGTGTATTTGTATATAAAATATAGTCAAAACGAGTGGTATGGGTCAAAATAAATATATATTTACAAACCACACACTTTAAACAGTGAACAAACACACACACACACTTCAAAATGTAAACAAACACACACCGGAAACTAAGAACACACTGTACATGATTGTAAAGTGTGACAGTCATTCTGCTACAGTGGCTCAGTGGTTAGAGGTTGGAGGATCGAGTCCTGCTCAGATCAACTTCATTGTCATTGTGTCCTTAGGCAAGACACTTCACCCAAGTGGTGTGTGCATGATGATTGGTGGTGGTCGGGGGGCAGATTAGCATTAGCTAATGCTAATGATTACACATAATACACATCTGACCCACAATTACGTCAATAGCAGAATAAACCACGCTTACCGATCAGCATCCAGTCCATCAAAACATAAGGTCCTCTGCTCCTGAGTCCACCATGAGATCTTCACTCGGTTCAAACGAACCGCTCCGGGTCCGAGATGCCTCTCGTTTAACTTGTACAAATATCCACAGTGTCCTCGGTCACGTACTTCCTTTGTTTTGTCCATTTTGTCATGTTTAAAACGCAAAACTGTTACAAAACAATGCGTAACAGTGCGCCCGAGGGTGGGCCATCGGAACGTTAAGGGGTTAAACACTTAGCATCATTAGTGAGTCTTCACTCCACATCGGTCACATCGGCTAAAACACTGGTAGCGGTGCATGAGGACGCCTGTCAATGACGTGGGTAAGCTGCGCAAATACATATGTGAATCACATAATTAGCTGGAGCAACTCGTCCCTGGTCACACTCACTGACTCACATTGAAAAATAGCACAGAATGAATTGTTGTGTGTTTATTTTATTTTCAATTCCGGTTCGATTTTTTTTGTGCGCAGCACAGATTTTCTGTGCGCAGAGACCGTGTCAGCAGTGGGCAATTTGGGCAAAGCTTAGAGGGAACAGTGGTCACTGGTTCTGTTCATTGTATTTATTGACAGAATTTCTAGGTGCAGCCAGGGGCTGCAGGGGGATGAGATGATCATCTCTGCTGTTTGCAGATTATGTTGTACTGATGGCTTCTTCCAGGTACTGGCACAGTTTGCAGCCGAGTATGAAGTGGTTGGGATGAGAATCAACGCCTCCAAATCCGAGGCCATGGTTCTCGACTGAAAAAAGCTGGCTTGCCCTCTTCAGGTGGGTGTTGAGTCTCTGCCTCAAGTGGAGGAGTTCAAGTATCTTGTGGTATCTTGTTCACAAGTGAGGGAAGGATGGAGCATGAGATTGACAGGGGGATCGGTGCAACATCTGCAGTGATGCGGTGGCTGTGACTGTCGTGGTAAAGAAGGACCTTGGTCTTGTTCTTGCCATTGAGCTGACTCCATAGGACTTGCCTTACTCATCCATTTCCTCTTCAAGGTTACCATTTGCTTGTGGGATACCAAGGTACTTGTAACTGTCCTTAATGTCTGCTATTGTCCCTTCTGGGAGGGAGACCCCTTCTGTGTGGACTACCTTCCCTCTCTTTGTCACCATCCGGTTACACTTCAAGCCCAAATGACATTCCAATATCTGTGCTGTAGATCCTGGTGGTGTGGATCAGTGAGTCGATGTCTCGCTCATTCTTAGTGTACAGCTTGATGTCATCCATGTAGTGGAGGTGATTGATGGTAGCCCCATTCCTGAGTTGGTCCATAGTCAGTGTTGCTGATGATTTGCCTGAGGGGCTTCAGACCTATGCAGAACAGCAGTGGGGAGAGTGCGTCTCCTTGGTATATGCCACATTTGATGGTCACTTGTGCAAGTGGCTTGCCATTGGCCTCAAGGGTAGCATTCAGTGATCCATGTGTGTGGCATTGAGTCGTACGCTTTCTTGTAATCAATCCAGGCAGTGCACACGGGTTCTGCAGTCTCAAGTGACTGTTCGGTATAGCGGGAGCTGGTGTTTGGCTCCTCTGGCATCTTTGCCGATGCCCTTCTGCTTATGGATTGATACATATGCCCACTTATCTTAGCCACAATGATGCCTGACATGAGCTTCCATGTTGTGGAGAGACAGGTTATTGATGATGGAGGATTGTACGCCCTTGGGAGGGCGATTCTCCTCTCTGACCTGGCATCCTGGCTCCCACTTGCCATAGCATATTTTGTGTAGTACTTCGTCAATCTCAAGTTGTGATAGCGGTTACCGTTTGCGGATGTTGGCACACTGGGCTACTAGTTGCTTAGCTGTGAGCTTGGACTGGACTTGGTTTCAAAGTAATCATTTGTCCCACATCCTGTTCATATAACCCCTCTGACTCGGGTCACTGGAGTAGTAGCATTCCAACATTCCTTGTTCTCGCATCTTGGTCTTGTTCCAGTAGCCCATTTCTCATCAAGGTGCTCTGGTTCCCCAATACCTGATGCAGACATTGTTTGGCCGGGCGGTGTCTGAGCCGGCATCTTGTAAGTTCCATTCGCACTCATCATTGTATGAGGTAGGCAGTAGCTTGAAGGGTTTTGCCTAATTACGCACAGTGGTTGTTGGTCATTGCTCATTACCATTATTATTACATCAGCAATTTATTTTTTTATATATATATATATATATATATATATATATATATATATATATATATATATATGCCTCAGTCTGCACTGCACTCATTCTCAAGGGACAAGAACCAAGCATCTATCTCCACACTCCAATCCAGGCCAAGTCCACAGGGACGCTTTGGTGAACTGGCATTCAAGCGCAGCCTCCTTTTACTCCACTGTATTGTATGTGTGCTCATGTGCACGTTTGTGTGCTGCTACATCAGATAGAAGAAGTGTGCAGTGCTTTCAGCTCACAGAATCAGGTTGGATAGTCATCGGATTCTAATATCCTTATTGCACACAGTAATGCCAAATATGCGTTAAGTAGCCTCTCTTAAAAAAGACGTATTGTGCTTGTGTCTGCTCTGTAATTATAACCTCTGACATCCTTGGATCATTACGGACTTTAATATGGACTTTTAAAATTGCAATATTCATCTAAAAACAACTTAAAAATAGAAACAAGTCAGCTAACTTCTACATTAGAAAATGGCAGTGCCCAACGAGAACAGACATTGCTTCACGTCATCACAGCAAAAAGATCAGAGTAGCAAGATAGATTTTTTTTTTCCATAAGTACCAAAATGACTATGCGACACTGTCGAATCTTACACTTATAACCGATTAAGAAAATAAAATTGGAGAAGAAAGCAAGTACAGGGTAATTGGCGTATGCCTGTGGCAGTAAAGACAAAAGACAAAATCCTTTTTATTAAAACATAAATCACAAATCTAAATGGCAATGCTTGTCAGAACAATCACACACAGACATTTCTTTGTCAGGTCTAAACTGTAACACTATTTGTTGTCCCTTTGGACAACAGATGGAAGCCTTTGGCTATAATCTAGTGTGTTTACATTCATGTTGTATCATGTCTGTTCATTAGCATGCATTATCCCAATCAAGTAAATAAATAAATACTTTAACATAACTCCTCATATTGCACTACGTCACAAGTGTGTGATAATACTGAAAAACTGGAATAACATGTAGCCCAAACTTTATTTCACAAACTTTAACTATAGCAAAATGTAATTAACATTTTATAGTTGCATAACACAGTTTGTTACATTGCTATAAACCTATACAATGGTCCCTCGCTATATCGCGGTTCACCTTTCGCAGCCTCGCGGATTTTGTTGTGTGCAATTTTGCATGCTTTTTTACAGCATATGAACACGCATTGTGTTCTGCGTTCTGATTGGCCAAGAAAATATAGACCATTGTCAACCAATCTCCTCAGTGCTGTGTCTCCTGTACAGTACAAAATGCATTCAGTCAAATGTATGTAACCTTATGTAACCTTTGATGTATATTGTTTTATGTATTCACATTTATTTGGGTCATTAGTATTTTGTTTATTACTTTGTACTTATTTTATTAACAATGAATATTATTTATTATATTATGTTATGTTGGATATAGTATTTACTTTCTTCATAATAATATTGGTTCCTATTTATTGTTACAAAACAGCCCATTTGAGGAGCACACCGATAAAAATGTAACAAGATTGAACACCCACAGGATGCACAGGAGATAGGATGAGTTAACTTGTTGAATAAAGACGAGCTGTAGACTGTTCTGCCATGTTGGTCTATTTAAGCAAGGAAGACAGCAAGAAAATACATCATATTAAATCTAACTGTACCCCGTCACTCTCACCAGACTGGTGAGAACAATATATTAGGGTTACATTTACATAAATGTTCAATTTCTAGCAGTGTTACTGAAGTGCTGTGTGGTTGTAAGTTTTCTTCCCAACAAAACAATGTCAATGAAACGTTCTGCATTGACAAATTTCAGAAACCCTTTGAAGTGTTTCTTTGAAGGAGAGAGGCCACCTCTGCGGATACCGCTGGAGCAGACGTGCCTACGTGGATACCAGTGGAGCAAAGGCACATGAACAAGACATTTAAAGCGATCATCAAGGAAGGGGGATTTAATATACAAAGGTTTGAAATTTTACAGTGTTTAAACAAGAGAGAAATGTGTGAAAATGTTAATGCCTGTCTGAGAAAAGTGTATAAAGTGTGTGGTTGGGCATTTTACAGCCTTAAAATGTATATAACTGTAAAAAAAAATAAAGCTGATTATTTTGCAGATTTCACCTATTATTATTTTTAGATAAACGAGGGACCACTGTATTGCATAATATTCCAGGTAATCACAAGATGCTGATGCAACTGAGATCGATACACTAATAATCAATTACAGAATGGCAACTATTACTGCAGTTCGTTATTAAAATGAGAAAGACAAATGTTTACATTCCTGAATAAGTAAAACAAACATAGGCAGGGCTTGAACCAAAGCAGCAACATGGGCATGCTACAGGTCAGATCTATGGAGAGATGAGCCTACTCACATTAAAAAGGGAGTATAACACTTCTATGGGGCATTGATTGCCATACCATATTTAGATCAACATGTTACCTTTTATTTTGGAAAATGCTATATTTGTCACTAAATTACTCAAACATGCATGAATGACAGGCACACAGTAGAAAGCTACAAAAAGTTGATTTCGCACAACACCTCGTCTTAAGGCAAAACACAAGTAATAAAAGAATGCTTGAATTGCATCATTATTTAATGGGCGAAACATTCCCCAGCAGAGTTTTAATGTGGTCGGAGCTGCATATCAAAAATAGCACAAAATTATAAGACAAAAAACAGAATGCAAAAAGTGTTTACCGTCCTTCATTACAAGCACATACAAAACAATTACTCTTGTATTGAAGGCCTTGCCTAAAACGGTGAAAAACAAAACCCTCAGGCATGTTGTGTGATATTTCCTTCATGTATGCAAAGAGAATGGAAATGAGTGAATTTTTCTATGGTGCCAGTCAAACCCAGAGGGGAAGGGTCAAAGTCACACAGAGCTTTTGAGTTGGCGGTTACTCAGTGGGAACTAGTCTTTTATCATATGAAAACCACCTCGATATTTGCATAGAGTCAAAACAAAAGGTCCCCAAATATGGCACACAATTACATTTTTCTGGCAAGCATTGCATTAAGATTTGTAATTTGTGTTTTAATAATTGGATTCTGTTCTGTTGTTTACATTCAAGTACTATTAATCTCGCAGCCCTATTTAATTCTTTGAAAAAATATCTCTTTCATTTCATCAGTTGACATAGTACATAATCACCGACTAGTTAACTATAATACATTACAGTACAAGTGGTACTGCTCTAAACTCTATGTATGACACTGACACCATCTTTGTGAACCTAAATCTTATTATGGCGATATCTTTCAAACTCTCTACGTGAGTGTTGTGCCTTAATGCCACATTATCTGAGACTGATCAATCACAATTCAAATTAAATTTGTTTTGCATTGTGGAAGGAAAGGTGCCCAAATGTTTCTTTCAATTGGATATAACAAATGTTTGATTTCTCAACTTGTTCCACTGTTGTGACACTTCAACCAATTTGATTCAAGTACAGTATTTTCCAGACTATACGTTGCTCCAAAGTATAAATTCCAACAGCGAAAAAATGCATAATAATGAAGAACAAATATATACAAGTCGCACTGGACTACAAGTTGCATTTTTGGGGGAAATTTACTTTACAAAATCTGAGATCAAGAACAGACATTTTATCTTTAAAGGCAAGTTATAATAATAATAAAATGGATAACAACAGGCTGAATAGCAGTACAGTACGCTAACTTAACACATTTATTTAGCTACATGAAGCATAGACAGCAATCTGAATATGTGTCTGGTATGTTAACGTAAGATATTAACAGTTATTCAGATACGCTAACGTAACATATGCCGGCTTGTCCACAAACATGAGAGACACGAGAGTTCTTTTCACTAATGTTTACTATGGTCTTCTTCATCACACTTCACTCTTATAGAACTAGCAAACATAAAATATAACATAAGCTCTGGCTCATATTACATATACACACAAAATTTCACATGAACGCATGGAAAATATACATACCACTTTGGCCTGCTAGTAAACAAACCAGTGAAACAAAAACTTTATATTTTACTTCTCAATTGTTTTTTAAATAGTGCTCAGTTGGGTAAGACTTCACATTAGCACAAAAGGCTGAACCGGAAAACAGGAAGTAGTTTTTGCGACCTTAAACTAGACTTATGACAAACTAAAGATTTACAATTTTCTCCAGAAGTAGATGAAGCGCCACTACGAAAGTAGATGAAGCGCCGCTTCCACATGGCTGCCATACTGGTACAAAAGCCTAGAGTACACTCGCGCAGTTGTTAGTGTGACAATAACAAAAATGTGAAAGTATATACTTGAATAATTCACATATAAGTGGCATCTGAGTATAAGTTGCACCCCCCACCAAACTATAAAAAAAAAAGTGTGAATTATAGTCCGCAAAATACAGTATTGCTCATGACGTTTCCCAATTGCTTTCAACGAGAGCCATTGTTTGATGTGTAGAACTCAATTCAGAGGGCTACATATATAAATCTGGCATTGGGCAATAGAGTCTAAATTTAAAAGACCCAGGCTGATTATTAACAAGAAATTACAGAATCTTTCTCTTGACATTAATTGCACAGCAATACCCTGTATAAAGGGTTCTTCAATGTTATTGTTTTACACAGTATTTTCCCTAGCAATACATCACACATATATTTGTAACTTTGGTATTAGCTAAGGTTAAGAGCATGTTAAGTTTGTTTTAAAGGGCCTACATTACGCTATTTTCTGATCTATGTTATACTGCTGGAATTGTGTTTTGTTCCATTCACGCATGTTTGAAATCCTGCATATTTAGACCTCTCTTCTCTCTCAAACAGAAACAGTGTTCCACCTTGTGATGTCATGTGGCATAACAGAACGCTCCACTGTGATTTTAAACTCCATCCACATTCACTGGAATCTCTACTAAACAAAGTATAAAAAGGTAGCTATTAACTTGAAAAATACTGCTTTATGACATCACAAGGTGGAACTGAGCTTTGGAAATGTAGACAGACTAATAAAGAAAATTACTAAAATATGTGTGAATGAAACAGAACACAACTCCGGGTAAGTTTTTGATGAGGGGACAACATGGCTTAAGCTTAACAAAAGTCAATTTTGAGTAATATAAGAAATATCAAACTTTCAGATTATCTTCACTAACACAAGATACACTCAGTTTCTGTCCTGTAATAAAATGTGTGATGTCAGAAAGCCTGCTCCTTCCATACACACACAAAGCATGCAGACAGCACAGCTGTGGGGGCAGTGAGTGTCTAAATCTGCTCCACATTCACAGGACATAAGCCATCATGAAGGATCACTCCCGCCAACACGCAGACTGTTCACACCCCTCTTCCAAAGGCTCATCAGTGGCATCAAAAACTGCACAGTCATAGACAGACCACAGTTAGAACAGCAGGAACCTAATCAAACAGGAAAGTTCCATGTGGTGAAAATTAGCCCAATCAGAAATAAATATTCATCTGCATTCCAAGAGTCATTTCAGATTGATAAATATGTAGAACTCAATTCAGAGTTTTACACTGTGTCCATGTTTGATACCAAGTGTGTTGTTTTTTTATAGATTTGTTTTATGTACTGCTTTTGCCATTTGATTTAAAGCGGAAAATCTAATTTTTAGAGGTTTTAGTCATGTTATAGACGTTTACCTTATCATTAACCCTCTTAAAGTTGTATTTATAGTGATTCATGCATGTTTAGAGTGATTCATGCACTCCTGTATTCATTCAGTTTTCACCACAGTACACACCCACTGTAATTTACTTACAATGTTCACCAATTTTATTTAAATCTGTGATACATGTAGGATTCTATAGCATCATGTAGAAATGTTTCTACAAATTTTTTAAAATCCACTATATATGTGGCGGTTGTGATGACATTTTACAGCAACGTCCACTCCCACTGGGCACCACGGTTTTCTAATGCGGAAGTCATTGAACTTGTTTCTTTTAAGTCATTTTAGATGAGTATTGCAATTTAAAAAGTCCAAATTATAACATAATGATCCACAGTTTCATAGATTATATCTACATAGCAGAAAGTTGCTTTAACTGTTTTTTTTTTGTTTGTTTGTTTTGGGACAAATAAGCATTTATTTCTTATGTTGTTTTATATTTGTGCTGCACTTTGCACAAACTACTAACATTTTTAAATGTGTGATAAAATGTCGACTTTTATTTCTCAGAAAATCTGTCAGACCACTGCTGTCTACATGCACATTACTTACAACTAAACTTACAACTGAGATGAGTATCTCGTAACTTGGTACTAGAGCTAACTCTGTTAATTCTACCACAAAATTTAGAAATCATGTTATAATTCTAGTAAGAGAAATATGGTTTTCTCTATGTGCTTGACATTGGCATGAATGCATCGTCTGTCTGTTGGATAGGGGAATTCCACATACATGTATAGCTTCATGTGACTGCTGCACTACTCATCAACACAGGTTTCCTCAGTGCCCTGTTGCAAAGGAATCTAACTAACACATTTGCATTGTCAGGCTCCTGCTTTACATGCTGAAGCTTCTACAGTTAGCTTCAAGCAACCTCGACATCAGTCATTTATATCATAAAACAAATAGTAAAGAAAAACATTAGCCATGAAGTATATAAATCTAGGATACACTGCTTGTGTATTTTGCTGTGAGCACATGTAAAAACTGCATGTTTTGGACACATTTTTTATACGTTAAATGTGAATGGAGGTCAGAGGTCATTTTTGTGTAGCATTTGAAATTACTAGTCTTTTTCTTATGCAGAGTGTTTTATTGTGCAGCAGAGTTGCTGTGATCTGTAAACTTAGTCACTCTAATTACAAGTCTGAATACTGTTTCAAATCAGTGCTCTCAGTTTGAACTGTGGCGAAGTTAGCTTTCATTTTCAGATCTACATTGAAGCTTCATGGAAACACACCTATGTTTACTGCAACTTTGGCAACAATTTGCAGGGAACTTTAGACTCCACTGTCAGCAAGAGAGGGGCAGACTGAGTAGGAGGGACAGTTTGACTAAAGCTAAGATGCACAACAATAAAATGAGAACATTTGTGACAGGCAGTCCAGTATGTACCCATGTATTATTTTGAAATCATGATCTGCACATTTCATTTTTGGGCATGCACTTATGGCTTAGTGTGGTCTATGCTGTTATTCTCTCATATCTGATTGCTTGCTATAGTTGTAGACTTACTACATGAATGTGCTCACAGCCTAAACTGGTAATCTGCTTCATTGTATCACATATACAAAAACACTAATTTTGGGTTAGTCTATCCAAGAAGGGAAATGTATCCTGAATAATTTGTTTTTAGGCTTTCTGAAAATCCATTTTGTATGTAGTACAGTTTCTCAAACAAGCCATTAAATGTTTAGTTAACTTAGTGTACAATATAATTTGTGTGTATGTATACACACGGACCACAGGCAAACTCCACAGAGAACTGCACACAAACCAGGACTTTCACAGCATAATCTTAAATTCTGAAATCTGAAACTTCATTGAGACTATAGATGATCATCTTCCGTATCTAGGTGTAGCATAAAGATCTTTGAAATCAAACCACTGGTAGTAGGGCTGGGCAATATGTTAAAAACAAAACAGTTACATAAAATAAAAAAAAAACAATGTCTCAATTTTTGGTTTAACCACATGCTTGGTTGAAGATCTCTCAATTAAAAATACCCCATCTCTATTGAAAATATCCAATCTGATAATTAGTGATTTCAAACAAGTGGATCTCAATTTAATTGAAACTACACAGTTCTAACAGCTTGAGACTGGGTAGAATCAGAGGCACGGTGCTAGGCCTAGAGCTGTGTGCTGCCAGCATGAGTGGCACACTTCACATGTGGCTGTGGCTGACCTTTGCCCTTTGCCTTCGTGTCCACAGTGTTTGAGCGGGGAGTCGTTTCTCACAGGTTTGTTAGATACCTCCACAACACCTCAATAAGACCATACTCCTTACCCACACTACGGCTGTGGTCCACTAAAGAAATTCTTGGTTGATTAAAGACATGTCCTGCTCATCGGAACAATGTTGTAACTATTTGTTTGAATGCTTCAATCATTGGCTCCAAATGCTTTCAGCAAAAGCCATTACAGATTGATGTGTAGGTATAGCTCTTTTCAGAAAGTTACACATTAATCTGGCGAGAGCCATGTTATAAGAACTTTTCTTTGATTTGTTAATCATAAATTTGATCTACCTTTTCAATTAATCAATACATCAATACACAATCAATGTTCAGCAAACTCACTCACTAACTTCTCATTTCTAAAATGATAGTACAACGACTACTACAAATTTTGGTTGACTAAGACACCATTGACTGATCATCTAAATGACTAAAGGACTACCGCCCTACCCCACACACTGTACACGGATGTCCAAGCTCAGATGTGGATTATGCATCAAATATTACAACAGGTATTGGTCATGTCAATAAAACAAAACTCTGCACAACTATAATACCTTGTCGGAGGTTATTACAAAAACATCAATGAAAGTGAAGTGCTTTTGATTTTTTCTGAATTGAGTGAACCTAAAGGTGATAGTTGTACTTCTCTGAGAATAGAGAATAGTTTGATCCGTTTCTGAAAAAGCTGAACATAGCATTTATTATGGGTGAGCTATGGGTTTAGCCAATTACAGTAAAATGTGAACTCTCAGAAGACGCAGATCAATGTTATTACAAGGCAATTCAAATGAACAATGAAGCCAATATTAAAGAGGGAGTATTAACTGCGAAAACATATTTAGATCATCTTACCTTTTATTCTTCTGAAGATTCTATATTCATCAAAAGCAACATATTAACATGTTTTATAAGTTTCACTTTTGTTTTTGACGCAGAGTCTCGACTCCATTTGGTCCCTGCGCCAAGTCACTCCCTCTTCAGAGCGCAATCACACACACAATACAAAACCAACACAATAAGCAGGCATCGCACTAATGAAACTGCTGCACATCACATCAGGTTTGTCAAGTTGCTGTGTATAGTTTTGTATCATGTTTTTGTATATTTATGGAGAATTGTTGCATGGAAGCATGGATGACGTAGGCTTGTGTTCTGAGTATTGCACAGAATCTTACAGAAAACCGGATGGTTAGAATAGTGCTCAGGAGAGATCACTAAAATACTCAAACATGCATGGGTGACATCTAAAACCTCTTCAGATGTGTTTTTGATGAGTGAACAACATTATAACATGGGGGAAAGCAAAAAAAAAAAAAAAAATATATATATATATATATATATATATGTATATATATACACTGATTTTGCATAATACCCCCTCTTTAAACTACTGAGTCAAAGTGTGGTGTGACTGAATTTTGTGCTATACAGGCTCACCTCTAAAAGTGTAATATTTTAAGAATGTCATCCTTTCTTCACTTCCTATGGATCAAATGTCAAAAACAACCGTTATTGGCAGCATTGTGGCAAACACACAAATTCATGTCCCACACATTCATGTGTACACAGGCTCGGGAGAAAAATGTCTTGCCAAGGACACAACATCAGGGCAGTTAAGGTCATAAGGTTAGGTTTCCTTATTGCAAATTTCCCCGCTTTCCCAATCCTTTACATGAACATATACTATGGAACAGAGTATTCTCTCCTGGAGTTGCAATGTGCACATGATTAACGAGTGCATTAGCCAACTAGAGAAATGCATTGCCTGTCTATATCTAAACAAGCAACGAAAAAACAAAGTGGAGTGCGAAACTGCGCGGTCATCTGCAGAATCAATCTGCAAAGAGCAGGAAAAGGGTAAGAGGGGACATGTCGTTATGAATGTTATAAGGATATTAAAAAGGCCAAATGTCTTACTCTTACTGAGACACATGGTATAAATTGGATAGGATAGGCAATAAACTTGCTGGAGAACTCATTTGTTGGGAGCTCTGTCCCAGACCCTCTTGAGTTTGAACTGAAAGTAACCAAAGCGGAAACACATCAGTCCTGCACATGATACATGAGAAGATACAGCAGAATAAACTGTAGCAATGATCAAACTCCCAAAGTGGCTGAACATGGTTACCCCTGTATATAATTAAACCTTTTGACTTTCAACATCTCAAACTCCAGATAACAAGCTCTGGCACTGGAAGTTGCTTTTAAAGGTGGAATTTTAACAGCATCACAGTAGGAATTCCTTTAAATGTAATTGTGGCTGTCTGCGGCAACACAAGGAGAAGGAGGAGGCATAGGAAAAGGCTCTGTAGCACAACAAGCTCCAACAGGAAGTCATTCAAGTGAGAAACACATATCCCAGGCCAGCACGGACACCATACATTACACACATCCAGAGGTGGGTAGTACTTAGTTAGATTTACTCAGTTACATTTACTTGAGTAACTATTATAGAAATTGTACTTTTAAAAGTACTTTTCAAGCAGCATACTTTTACTCCTACTTGAGCAATGATGAGAATGATACTAAAATTTCAAACTCGATTTCAAGACCAAGAACTGTATTTTCCGAACTATAAGGCACATTGGAATATAAGGCACACCTTCAATGAATGGCCTATTTTAAAACAGTTTTCATATATAGGGCACACCGCATTATAAGGCGCATAGAATAGAAACTACTGTAGTAGCTGGGGTTGTGTTATGCATCCACGAGATAGAGCTGCGCTAAAGGGAATGTCAACAAAACAGATAAGTCAGTCAAACTTTATTAATAGAATATAAAGAAACGTTCTGAAAACTTTGTTCACTCACAAAACAAGTTAATGCATTCACAATATAGTAACTCTCGAAATAGTGCAAAGCAATAACAATAACTCAACGTTGTTCAAACGTTAATGTCCATATTCACAATATCTCGCAGCCTTGTTCAGTTGTAAACACGTGAAAGAAACATGTACAGCTCACTTTTTCAGTTCATTCCTCATTCACGAATGCGTCGAATTCTTCCTCTTCAGTGTCTGAGTTGAACATTTGGGCGAGCTCGGTATTCAAAGTGCCCGATTCCGCCTCGTCAAAATCGCCATTATCCGTGTCGCTGCTATTGTCTGGCAGTTCAGTGACGATTCCTGCCTTCGTGAAAGCTCGGACCACAGATGAGACTGATATATCAGCCCAGGCACCCGCAATCCATTGGCAGATTGTGGCGTATGTCGCCCGGGGCTGTCTCTAGTGATGGGTCATTTGAAGCCGAGGCATCCAAGCTTGTAGTAATAGGGGGCGTGCCAAATGAAGCCCTGCTTTGAGGCTTCAGTCAGATTGCTAAAAAACATGTGACCGGCGTAAAGCGAGGCCTCACTTCCCATCGGTCACGTGACTGGTTTAGGCTACGTGTCATTTTTCTAAATAAAAGTGCGCAGCACCTCGCGGTGTGTTGTGGGTGTCGTAGGTTGGTTGTAGTTTGAGCGAGTCAGTGACAGATAGTAATAAAGTGTTAGGAATAAAGTTAAGGTTATCAAGGTATTTCAGGTTTTGTATTCAGGTTTCAATAAAAAGGTCTTTATTTGCTTTATGACAGTGCATCACCTGACATGCGTACACTTTTTATGGCCACAAGATGGCAGAGTCTAGCAATTACACTCTGGGCAAGGCATCGACTCTTGTACCGGTACAATTGGCTGAAAGCCTCAGGTGGTTCATGAGGCTTCAGTTGGCCATCACTAGCTGTCTCCCCGTTATTACCGCTATTACTTCGGTGACGCCTCCTGACTAAGGGTGTCATAATTGATCAGTATTGATCCATATATAAGGCGCATCGGATTATAAGGCGCACTGTGGGTTTTTGAGAAAATAAAAGGCTTTTAGGTGCACCTTATAGTGCAGAAAATACGGTAATGCTCAATACTGATCACGAATAAATATATATATTTATTTATTTATGGCCTTAGGTAGGATACATAGTGGTCTGTGGTCTCTCTGGTCTTATACTTATGCTGATACAGATAAAAATCATAAAGCTATTCAGGAAAGGTTCATTTCTGTCCTGTGAATGTGACTTTTTTAGCATATTGATACCTGCTCAAATGAGTATCTAGCTTTGATACTAGTTGTAGTATCAATTAGTATCTGATTTTCAATACTTTTGACAACCCTCATTTTTGTTAATTTGCACTGCTCCTTCAGATATGATTTAGTTGTTTTTTTTTTCAAATTTTTGTGGCTATCCTTTGAAAATACCAGATTTTGTGTATTATTTAATGTTTTGTCCTTCAAATTACATTAACTTTAAATTATAGATCACATGTTACCTCCCAACAGTTACTCTTTAAGTTACTCTAACTTGGTACTTTTCCCAAATACTTTTTTACAACCATTTCTTGGACCACTACTTTGTACTTATCTGAGTAATATATATATATATATATATATATATATATATATATATATATATATATATATATATATATATAAAAATAACCTTACACTTAGTTGAACATTTTTTGGCTACCCACCACTGGATACATCACAAATACACATGCCAGGCCACCAGACGCACATACAAATCGCACATCATATACACACATCCTACCTATGCAAATCACATCACTTACACACAACTTCTGAGCACTTAAACCTACTTTGGAAGCTCTGTTGTTGCTAAATACTTTTTCATAAAACATTAATGCTTCAGAGTAGAAGGAGAACCGTGGCAGAAAGGGGCAGTTGATTGTGATTGATGGTGCTAACTAATGAAGCTAATATTTAATTCTACTGGCTATCAGTCACAAGAATCAATTATTAGATAAACAGCAGCAACAATAAAGACTGACAGATAGCTGCCTACAGGTTGTACTAGTCCACCATTTGGTCACTTAACCTAGCAATACAAAAATAAACTAAAATAGTAAAAAGTTCCAAAACAAAAAAACAAAAACAAAGCCATAGCTTATGGTCTTTAATAGCCTAACATACAGGTGCCATAGGCCTAATCACAAGGTAAATGTTTGGATAATGTGAGTATCCAAGCATCTACAGAAACGTGAAAAGTAAAATATGCTTGATAGCCTTCTTATTTGATGAGAATTCCTTGGACAGAAGGACAGCAGAAGACAGAGCCTGCACTAAGAGCAGTTGTGTCACAATAAAGGCCTTACGCGCTTCTGTCAGAGCCTCTGTCAGAAGTCTCTGTCAGGGGCCACTATCCAAGGCACGTGTGATCCTTGGCGGACACTTGTCAGAGCGAGAGAAGGAAAGTCAGCAGCCAGGGTTAATTACTAACCGTCACTTGAGACGTTTTTGTCGGACACTAAGAGCACAATCGGGGAGCATGCAGAGGTTGCCAGGCACGCTTCTAAAAAAAAATGCGGAAGTGAGGTACGAGATTCGAGACTAGTGGATGAGTAGAAAAAAATATGCGAAAAAGAGAAATGAGTAGGAAAAACAGTGGGTGGGGGGCAGGTGTGTTCGCCACTCCGCTGACAAGTAACTGGAGAACAGACTGGTCTAAACCGGAGACGAGCGCCAAACCGGCTTGACAAGAACGCAACAAAACGCGCACTGAGTATGTACCCACGAGTGACTACAGGAAAAATTCTGCATGCGCTCAGCAACGCGCAGTTTGTCTTAGATTCACACACAGCCAAAGGACAGACCAAAGAAAGTCAGTACCCCGAACAAGAAAAAGTGCATGACTCTCACCTCGTCCCACTTGATAAACTTCCCTCCATTTTTCAGTGCCTCGTGCACGGACACAGGTTTGAGTTGCAGTGCGTGGACTCCCGGCTTGGCCCCCGCCATGGCTAGGGACTCCCTGCCCGGCTGCCAACGCCTAGAGCCCGGCTACGGAGAGCACTCCCCGCCGCTCAGTCAGCAAGATAGATATGGAGCAAGCTAGGAAGGAAGTCAACTCTCTTCCTCGTTCCCTACCTCCTTTTCTTCTGCCGAAGACGCGAGTGTGAGTGAAAGGTTCACGTTCAGAACATTACAAAACAAGTCCACTGAGAAGGGGAAAGTTCGTTGTCATATGGCGTTGTCTTGTCTGCTGCACTAAGTGTACGACGGAAGACGCTTTGCTTTTACTCCGTGGGCATAAATAACCCTTAGTTCTCGCTGGAGTCCTCTTATCCCGACGCTTCAGGGTCCATTTGGAGTATTTGGCCGCAGTCCCCGAACCTGGCTCCGAACTTTCTCAACTGCCTGCCCCGTCTTCGCTCGTACTTCCCCCGCCTCCTCCCTTACCCCTCCTCGCATGTTTTCTGTGGGAAAAGAAGGATAAAGTGAAGGAGAGACAGCTGTGTCAGGAGGAAGCGTGCGTAAAGGGGTGTGTTCTGGTTATTGGTCTCTTCCAACAAAGTTCACCCAAGTCGTTTGAACGTAGAGTGTAAGAGGATAAGCTATTTACGTGACGTGAAAAGTTATTTTGTACGTGTGTATACACACACACACACACACACACACACACACACACACACACACACTATATATATATATATATATATATATATATATATATATATATATATATATATATATATATATATATAAACATCGCAAGCCCATTCCTGAATGATCCTGTACACATTGGATGTCTGGATTATTATACTGACAAAGGGACAGTTGTGAAATGCAAAACTTTGAAGCAAAGGACTCATTTTAGCAGTCGAAAGTCCACACTGATGCAAGATCCACAGGTGAATCTGTTTGCAGGCAGGTCGGGTTACATAACATAGGGTGGGGGCTAGGCATGTTTAAACCTGTAGCCTGCTCTGGAGGAGCCGACACTACAAACAGTGCTATTGCCCCAAATATACTTTTAGTCAAAGTCAAAGTGAAAAAAGTTTATATGGCTGAAAGTCAACATTAATCTTTGGTAGCGTTCTCTATTTTAAAGCTGCAACTATGTGCCTTATGCAGGATTGCAAGCCTACGTGTTCTGTTTGCAAACTGACTTCTTAATCTAAAGATAATCCAAGCAGTTGGCAACTCTTCAACCTGAAAACTAAAAAAACACCTTTAAAGGGCCCATATAATACTATTTTCTGATTTATGTTATAATGTTGTTTCCTCATCAAAAACATACCTGGAGCTTTTTGTGTCATTCACATGTTTAACACACAAACCCTGCAAATTTTATTAATTTCTCAAACAGAACACTTTGTTCCACCTTGTGATGTGGTACATGTGGTAATACAGGAAGCACTCCACTGTGTTTTTAAACTCCATACTCACTAGAATCGTTTAAATAACTTCAGTTCTGGAATTGTCCGTCTCTGCTGAACTAAAGGCAAAAGTTAGCTGTTAACTTGAAAATGACCATTATGTGACATCACAAGAGCATGTTGACCTTTGGAGATGGACAGACTAATAATAAAGGGTTACACAAGCATGTGAGAATGAAACAAAACACAACTTCAGGTATGTTTGTGATGAGGTAACAACATTCTAACATGGCTTCATTTTGCATAATATACAATGTGTAGAACTGAATGTACCACCACTATATTGGCATACATTTTACAACCCTTTCCTGCCTGGATAACAACTGAATAAGAGAACAAAAAGTTAATACTACTGTCTCAGGTAAAGTTGGCCCAGGTTACATTATAACCTTTTGAAATCTCTCCAACCGGTCCATGTCATGCTCTTCATTTAATTTGCCTCTGAAAATCAGTGAGTGATCAGTCTTTAGTCGTTCCCAGTGTTGGCATGTTTATTAATAACATATGGACCAATATTGAGAAAAACAAAACAAAAACAAAACCAAACGTTAAAGGAACTGTATGTAGTGTGCGTTCTTGCTGTTTTGTTTTTTGTTTTTGTTTTTTTATTTGGCTACTACAATCACAACTGAACCTGTGCTCTGTCGCCAGTACCTAAACCTGCAAATAGAGGACACGTAGGCCTAAGTTTTTTTCAGTATATGTACAGGTCATGCCTCGTGTGAATGCTCAGAACCTCCAATTCACTCAGCGGCTGCACTCGCCCTGATTAGCCTGATGATTGGCCACAGGACTAAATTAAGATGACACAATGTTCACTTCAGAAAGAGAGAGAGAGTAGATTAGGATTACATTTCAAATTCATATTCAAGATATTGCCATGGTACCTCCACTGATCATGTAGCATGGACAGAATGGTCGTAGGAGACAGGGTTCTTTTTATGGATGTTTAATGCATCCTTTTAAAACAGTGGCAAAGAGCATAAAATTAGTGGACAGAAACACTTGGTCTCCCAGCACGCATGCTGCTCTGTTCTGACCGCTATAATATTCAATATCATGTAAGAAATAAAATTAATAAAATATTCAACCCTTTAATACAGCGATAAAGGGCTTAAAATGTGTGGACAGCAACACTTGGTCTCCTTACAAACACAAAGGAAAAAATAAAATCAACACTGGCACAAAAAACTCTTTTTTACAGGCCAAAAATTACTATTACTTTAAATAGTGACACATTTGTTCATTAAACTTTATATTTTAGGCCAATTTTCAAAACCAACAATGCCAAAACAAGTGCTAGCTACATTTTCAGTGAGACAGTGGAGCACAACTCAACAGCAAGCAAGCTGCTCTGTTCTGACAGAAGGACAAAGGCAGTGCGCACATGTGCCACAAGGAGTGTCACAACAATTACGGCCTCTGTAAATTAAAAAAATAAATAAATAAATCATTACAAATGTAGTTGGCCAAAAGTTGGCCAGACTAAACAATGTACACTCGCAACGAGATAGTCCGTATACACAATCTCCTACAGGTAAGTTAGTGGCTGCTACTCTCCATTAAACTTGAAATTATTTGGCTTGTGACATTCATAGTGACTCTGTAACGCTTAGGTCACACCCAAAAAATACTATTACACTTTACTCTTGTAATGAGGACTGTAATATGCAGTAGCTTGAACCCTGGCTAGCAATCACTGCAGGGTGTCGGGTCAGGACAGCGATTAGGTATGTTCAGGTGAGGCTTAAGAATGAGGGAGTCCACAGGCAGGTACAGGTAGAACGTTCCTTTTAATGTCCTTACTTGGGCGTATATGGGTGTATGTGTGGGTTTGTGTGTGTGGGGGGTGTGTGACAGCAGTGTGACAGCAGTGTGACAGCAGTGTGGTTATCTACAAGAGAAGGAATAAACAAATACAAACAATATGTTAATCACAATCAAAATGGTGATTACACAAGTGACCGCGTGGTTATTTACATAATGTGAATACAAAGAAGTTAACAAAATGACCGATAGGAGGCCAGTCTAGTCACGAGGCTAGCGTATGTAAACACGAGGCTAGCGTATATAAATTGGAAAGTTTTACCCAAAACTGTAAACTACACACGGTCAATTACAAGTATAAGTTCTGAACACAATATCACAAATACACATAATACTTACATCTAAGGGACGCACACTATAATTCAGACATTAAGTCAGTCCGAGAGAGCGCCGATGCACGTAACGTTGTGCAATCATGTAAAATAATAATCTGCGCGTCTGCGGCGCACTGGTGTACACTCGCGCTCCCTCTGGTGGTGCAACAAGGGATAACAACAATTAAGAACAACTAAACTAAACCAGTAATATAACAGAACTAAATGGGCTTTATGGATAGTCTTTTATACAACTCTTCACAAAAATAAACTTCTAGTAAAACCGGAAACTGCATTACGCGTCTGAGCATTCTTTTGTGTCATGTTTTGTATCAATCTGTTAACTGGTTTCACTAATCTGTCAGTCCTAGTTCTGAAAAGGCTGACGGCATCAGGGACTGCTTCTCTGGGTTCGGGTTGGTCACGAGAGGGTGTGGGGACTGGACTGGTAACATTGTCTTCCACTTCTCAATAATTACCCTCAGCTTCTTGATGATCTTCAGGGTAAGACTCAGTTCATGACTCATTAACTACATCTAGGGCGCCTGAAAAACGCATGAACTTGGAAGGGGATTTTCACCGCGTTTCTTCCACCCACTCAGCGGTGCGATCAGCTACATTGTGCTCTGGATCAACCAGTGACAGATCCTGACTGACACTGTTTGCATTGTCTTGTCCAGGGGTGCATTCAAAGGATGACACAGACTTTAGCTCATGGTTAACCTCAAATGGTAAGAAGTTGGCTGACAAGAGCAGGTTTCGATGGACTACTTTCTCTTGCCCAATTGCTGTGTTTCTGATTCGGTAAGTATTACACTTAGGATCACAACAGTGTAAATAGTGGAGTACCACTTGTCTTGCTGCCAAGAGAACCTGGTCTCCTTCTTCAATGCCTGTGCCGAGTCAACATTGGCTCAGGCAGCAAGGGCCTCCTTGAGAGTTTCTCTTACCTTTTTTACATAGCTGTCATAGTCAGCGATTTGATTGTCTCTTTCTGCATTGTGAAGCATAACATTGACAGGAAGTCTGGGTATCCGACCGAACATCAGATAAAATGGTGCATAGCCAGTTGACTCATGGACTGTACAATTATAGGCAAATATCAATGTCTGGAACATCTGTGGCCATTTACTCTTATCACAGGGTGTCAAAGCTCTGCACCATTTTCCCTATTGTCCTATTAAACCTTTCAATCTGCCCATTGCCCATTGGGTGATAAGGTGTGGTCCTTGATTTTTTCACTCCAGATATTTTCAACAGTTCTTGGATGAGCTCACTCTCGAAGTTTGCTTCTTGATCTGCATAATCTCTTTGAGGGAAGCCATAGACACAAAAGTATCTTTTCCATAACTGACGGCCAGCTGTCAGGTCTGTGGAGACAGATTGACCTTTTCTCTCTCTGATGGCCACCTGCGTGTATAACAAATGGTATGACTTGGTGCTGTCATTTTGTTGTACGTCTTGGAGTTCTTGAACAGAAAGCACAGGTAAAGTAGATTGACCTGGGGGCATTAGCCTCTCTAAGTCCTGAGCTAGCTAAGAGAACACCCTTTGCTCTGAGCTCTGGTCCTAATCTTGCTGACCTGACAAGATTGCTGACACTTTCTCATTATTCAGTTACTGATGTTCTAAGTACGATGTAACATGGAAATAGTTCACTTCTTGGTAGTCTGCACTGGCCCTAAACACTTCCTGGACTGTTTCTTCCCTAAGTAGCTCTGACTCTTTCAGCAAGCTCTCGTAGGGTTCTGTTACCAGTCTCCAAGAAACTCAGCCTTTGACAAAGGGTTGGCAGCTCAAGGCATCTGCGACAATGTTCTTATTGACCGGTATGTATTTGATGCTGAAGTTGTATGGTGATAACTTCGCCACCCACCTTTGCTTGTTTGCTGAGTTTTGTGAGGATAATATCAAAGGGTTATTATCTGTCCAAACAGTAAACGTGTTGAGCCAGTGGCTGAATTTATCGCAGACTGACCACTTTAGTGCCAGAAATTCTAACCGATGGGCTGCATATTTGGTTTGTGCACATGTGAGAGTTTTGCTGGCAAATGTAACGGGCCGAGCTTTTGTTTCTCCATCTTAGACTTGAGATAACACTGCACCTAGGCCATTTGTTGAGGCATCGGTGCACAGGATGAACAGCCGACTGAAATCTGGGTGGGCTAGGAGAGCAGACTCTAGAAGCGCAGTTTTAAGACATTCAAATGACTTAAATGACTCCGGTTTCCAGTCACTGGCATGCAACTTTTTGAACGTTGAAACACCTCGTATGTTCCCTCCCTCACAGCATGACTGAGAAACCTAGCACTCCTTCTGAGGAGTTGTCTTTTTTTGGAGCTAGTTTTAGTCTGTGAGTTTTCAGCCGGCTAAAGACCATTTCGAGCCTTTTCAGTCCTGCCACCTCGTCAGGTGCATAAACAAGGCCATCATCTAAATATCAGAGAAGTTCTGGTCCCTGAAAATACGCATCATTAGCCGCATGAAACTCGCAGGACTGTTACATAGGCCTTGCAGGAGTCTATTGCACTCATAAAGGCCCATGGGAGTCGTGAATGCAGTGAGCTTCTTGTCCTCCTTAGCCATAGTGATGTTGTAGAAGTCTGAAATGAGATCCATCAAACTGAATATGGCACTTCCTCCGAGGGCTGCCAGACAGTCCGCTTTGTGGGGTAACAGATGATAGTGCATGCATTTAACTGGCGGTATTTTACACAGATTCTCAGATTTTCATTCTTTTTCCACACAAGGACCAACAGGGATACCCACTCACTGTTCGATTTGCAGATGATCTCTCGTTCTTCCATTTCTGAGTTTGTGATACTGCCCAGGGGGGAATCGGTGGTAAGGGAGTCTAAATGGGCGAGTGTCAGATAGGTGGATTCTATGGATTATGTCTTTAGCTGAGCCACAATCAAGTTGTTTTTTTGAAAAGATATCGTCATACTTTTGAACAAGCTCCAGGAGTTGACATTTCCAGTAGGGCAACAAGAGTCATTGTCCAGATTTTCGAGACCTAGATTGGCTAAGGTGTCTTGGTGGCTTTGGGAGTTGCCAGCTTGCTCACATAATGTTGCCTGACTTCTCACTTCCAATGCTTCAACAACTCCTGGGTCCTCATCCAGATCCTCAAGGGTAATGCAGGCAAACATGTCTGCAATCTTTGCATTTGGCCTTGTTGGAGGTGTTAAGCACTCTGACTGGGATCCACCTTTCCTCCCGCATGTGAGTGCAATAGATTACGTGAAACAGCAGGGCTGGGGTACTGCCTGGTTTAGTTATAGGGGGTTTAGTACAGTCTTTTCTCTGGTGTCCGACTTCTAGGCAGCCCAAACATCTTTCTCTTTCAATGTGAACGTGTTGAGAGTTTTGTCCACAGTCACGACATGGAGGTGGGTGGCCAAATGAGAAGGACTGTGCTCTGACAGCAACTGGTGCAGGCTGACTTGTACGTTCCAGCACTCTCTCCAACATACTCAGCACTCTCTCTAATGCATTTGACTCTGGGATAGCTTATTCACTCGGCTTAACAGGGCTAGTTATCTTGGCTGTGTTTACATTAGCGTACTCTGCGTTACACATTGGAGGGTCAACATTTGCTACAGCTGTGGCCACACGGAGGGCGTGTGCTTTGGGTAAGGCTACAGGTAGTCTTTTAGCTTGGTACTCTCTCTGATGTTCATCTATAGCTTCATGCACCTCAGTGAGTGACCATTTACTGATGGGCTTGCATTTGAAAACACAAGCGTGATTAGCATCTGGGCAGTTTCTGATAAACATCATGGTTATCTCTGAGTCCATACTGTTCATTTTACCACCTTGGCACTTTAAATGTCTGTCAGCTACTTCAGCAGCAGTGTTTAACCTGAGCCAATAGTCTACTGGTGTTTCTTTGCTGATGGCTGGGTGGCATAGAAATTAGCTAATGGTCTCAGAATACTGCATATTGTGTTGCTACTTTTCAGCCCCACTTCAACAGTACTTTTTGCACTGCCAAGGAGATGGTTTAACCCTGCCTCTGCTTGCTCACTGAGGAGCAGGTCTTTTTTTATGCAAGTACACTTCTACACTGTCAGTCCACTCATGAATGGAGGACTTATCTCTACCATCACCATGATACATGTGGGTTCTTTAACGTCTGGTCTGACAACAAGACTTACTCTGGAGAGGTTAGCAGTTGCATTTAGTGTTTCTGACCGGGATAGATTTGCATGAGGTAGCTGGGAGCTGAAGGGCTGTTGGCTGGATAAGAGACGGCCAGCTATGCTGATTGATAACTCACCAATAAGCTCACATAACTGGTGTGTGGTGTTTTGATTAACGATTGCAGGTGTAGAAAACTATGGTACAGGCCAGCTCAAGCATCATCTGACCCAAACAGTTTTTTAGGGATAGGCCCCGGAGTTTCACTCACAAACTAAGCCTATTCCTCTCTCAGCAGGTGACAATACATCATACGTCTCATCACTTTTATGTGCCATAGTTAGAACAAATCAGCCAAAAGTACCACAAAACAATGACTGAATCAACAAAACAAACAAAAAATCAACAAAAAACATTTTATAAAGTTTATTCAAAATATAAAATATAACAAAATAAAATGTTTGGTTTTTTTTTTTAAATTTATATTATTATTTTTTCTAACTAATAAGTTTTGAGAATGTTCACAAAAAGTAAAAATAAAATAAAAATACTTTGCTACAACCGCATCATGTGCCTCTCAGGTGTTACTCCCCT
The DNA here is from genome assembly GCF_009829125.3 of Periophthalmus magnuspinnatus. NCBI lineage: Eukaryota > Metazoa > Chordata > Actinopteri > Gobiiformes > Gobiidae > Periophthalmus > Periophthalmus magnuspinnatus. Next base: position 13,967,015 of record NC_047143.1, read on the forward strand.
ATACTGGCCCTTGAGGCCTGTTCCTAGAATCCAATTGAACTTGTGTAGTGACTTTTGAGTTGATAAAACCAAACCAATGCAAACTGACTCACTTTCATCTGCTGCTGTCATGATGCCTGCATTATCTGCCCTCCTGTGCTCTCTCCCCCTCCCTTATCTGTCTGCTTGGAGCTGGGCGGAGTTCCTGACTCCTCTCGTGCGCACCTGGAGCGCATCAGTGCAATTACCTCCACCTGCTGCCGAGTACTTGAGGGCTCGGCAGAAGACACTCGGAGCCAGACCGTCCGTGTGTCAACATTCCTGCTCTCGCTCGTTCCTGCTCCTGCCTCTGCGCGCCAGCTCCGGTATAGTCCACCCCTCTGCCTTGCCTCCTGTCCTGTCTTGGTCTCCGGCTTGCTTCCCGTCTCCTACCCTGACTCCCGCTCTCTGGATTACTCCTGCTGGGTCTTCCCTGGTCCTGTCCCTGGTCCTGTCCCTGGTCCGGTCGTGCTCCGGCCCTGGCTGTCTCCGTGTCCACTCCAGACAATCCCTGCTTGGCTTGCCCTGGTCTCGTCCTGATCCTGTCCTCGTTCCGGTCCTGGTTTTCCTGTTCCTGCTCTGCACTAAGCCTGTCTGGTCTGCCTCCCGCTCCCTGTTTCCCGTGTGTGTTAAACGAACTATTGAAAACTGTTTTAGCACAAACTGTAAATAAACACTGTCAACTTGCCCCGAGTCTACACTCCTTGGTCTGCACCCGCACTAGCCGTTACGACAGCTGCATATGAAACACTGAGCCACTAATGACTGCAGCTGCTGCAGCACAGATCAGGCAGAGACTGGCACAGCTCAAGCAATAGAAGTCAGACTATAGGAAAAAAGGATATATATCTCAGGCTTTCAGATGACAGTGATTATGTAAAAAAAAGTAGTAGTTGTTTTTTTGTTTTTGAGAAACAAATTATTTTAAATGCAACTATTTTATTTTAAACCTCGAAACCTCCTTGTTTCACATTCCTGCCCTAGTTTATGTGAAAACTGCTCATCTCATTCACCCACTCCTCACTGGGCGCATTTCATCACTACACCCACTCCTCACTGCATGCATTCCGCCTCTGCACCCACTTCTCACTGCACCCATCATTGCACTGCACCCAATCCTCAATACACTCACTCCTTCACTGCACACACTCCATCACTGTACACGCTCCTCACTGCACCCACTTCATGCACTCCTCTACCGCACACTACACACCACACCCAACACCTCACTGCACCCAACTCTTCACTACACCCACTCCTTCACTGCATTCACTTCCTCACTGCACCCTAGTGTTGTCACGCTACTAAAATTTCAAACTTGATTTTGATACTAAGGAACATACTTGATACTCAATACTGACTTTTATACCACAATGAAAATAAAAAATGATCTCGCTTTAGACAACAGAATGTGATTTTTAACACTAAATCGTGGTACTTGCTTTTAAAGCACCATATGGCCTTATATCTGCGTAATCCCTCAGTTGTCCAAGTAGGTTCTATAGTGGTCCATGGGCATATACTAGTCAATTTGGTCTCATACTTGTTCTGATACAACTCAAGATCATTCTAAAGCTCTTCAGGGGAGGTTAATTTATTTTCAATACTTTTGACAACCTTACTTTGAAGTCAGTCAAATGAGCTGGCAATTTGAAAGCAAAAACTTAGATCTGCAAAAGTCCACACTACAGAGAAGATTTATGGTTTGGGCACATCAATGTCAATCACATCAAAAATAACTAAGAGGCCTTTTTTTAATCTGAGAAAAAAATTGTCTACAAACAAAAGTAACAACTGCTAAATAAATGGACATAATAATTATAAGGATACCTAATAATACAGCTCTATTCTCAGGCCAAGCTCTTGACTAACCTGGCCTCTACTGAGAATCTAGACAATGCTATTCGACCCGCACACTTTAGATACTTAGAACAGATACTTTGTTTAAGAATTTAGCAGTTGGACAGACTGAGGCAAGGTCAGTAAAACAGCCCTAATGTTTCCAATATTCATTTTCCTGTCAAGTACATGATCTGATAGTGGGTTTGATCTCAAAATCATATAATTTTATTCATCCCAACCCTTTGGAAATTCCAGATTTTGTGCATTATTTAATATTTTGTCCTTCAACTTACATATCAGACATTACGTCTCGACAGTTACTTTTTCTTAACTGTTTCCCCAAATAAATGTTTTTCTCTTACTTCAGAAATTTCTTTGATCACTACTTTGTACTTCTGCTTTATTAGATTAAAAAAAATGTTCAATTTATTATTATTTTGAAGTAATGTTACTTGCATACAATTTTCAGTTACTCTAACCATCTCTGCAATTCAGTTTGTATTCCACTGAATGGTATATGGCTTGAGGTACAAAAAAAGTAGTACTGTAACCAGTACTACCGATACCTGGTAAAATGCGTACCTTTCAATATTAGTTTTTAGTATTGAGTAGTATCTGATTTTTTAAAATATATTTGACACCAAAAATATTGAAAATCAGCAAAAGAAATTCCATAGCGCACCTTTAAGGCGAAAATTTTTTTTTTTTTTTTTTTTTTTTTTTTTATCAAAATATTTTGTACTTCTTTTTGAAATAAATTCCAAATAAACTGGAATTTTCTTGCTTGGAGGCATGAAGCTGTAAAATGAGACTTCCAGTCCCATGGCTGTTACTATAAGGTAGAACACACATCTTAATGAACAATGAGCATCATAAATCCACCCATCTCTGTTTGTACGTAAGACAGATACTTTTGTTGCTAAGTTTGCACATCAAGTAGGATATACATTAAATAAATAGCCAAAAAAGTAGGCCTATATGGTGCTGTGTGCCGCAACGTATGGTGTAGAATGTAGACTACAGCTGCATTCTTTCTCTTCTTTCGCGACATGTGGATCTTTCTATCCAACGCAAAGCCAAGAACTATCAAAGCTACATTGTAGGACGCTGAGATATTCGCATAACATGCAAGTTGAGCTTTCCCCGTGACGCGTGCATGCACACAAACGCACGCACGGAGCAGATGAACCACGGCCTCTAATAGAAAAGACCTGACTCCGCTGACGGAGGCAATGCTAAAAGTTGATCAGATTACTCTCTGCGCAGTGCAATTTTGGAGTTAAGTGGCCTCAGTTACCATCTTACGTTTAGCTGTGTGAGTGTAGACCAAGGAGGGTTACTGACTGCTTTAATGGCCAAGATTCTCTATCCGGAATGGATACTCTTGTTTGTTTATGCTGAGGAACAATTTGATTTCCGTTTTCTTATCTTCTGCCGGTGCTAAGATGTGAAGTGATCCTACAGTGACATCTAGTGTTGGTACCGCACATCTCTCGGCCCTATTTGAGCGACGGTCGAAGTATTTGAAAGTAAATCTCATCTTCCCACACAACGTAACCTCGGACAGGCAAATACACCGGAGATGCCTTAGGCCTAGTGACTGAAGACAATCCTGTTTTTTGGTAGCTTGAATCCCCACTACTTTGTCCAGTATATTCAGTTCAGTTTTTTTTTTTTTTAAATTGTAAACAAAAAGTACTTTTAGTCACAGCTTTTATCATCACTCTTTACTTTTCATTTAAATGGACAAAATACTGCACAAACAAAAGAAAATAAATTTCATTACTACATGCTTCTTTAATGCCATAGCAGTTTGTTGTATATCTGCACTGCAAAAACATGCAGGCTTAGTGTTCACTGAAGGGGACATTTCTGGCATGTTTTCTGGTGCCACCATAGACCAGGCAGGTCCTCCCACAGCTGCAGAAGAAGCATTCACAAGGAGCACCCACAAGGAGCACCTGAATCAGACACAACAAGAACATAAAACTAGAGGCCACTCCACATGTGCTCTGGGTGTCGTTCATGGGTCCTACAGTTTGGACATTGCTATTCATTCCATTCTACAAAACAATGTCAGAATTTTACCATACAGGAATGATTTACTGAATGAACAAAATAGTTAGCGAAAATGTTTAATGTTCTATTGCCAAAGAGTGGATGAGGTTTCTAAGTTGGCAATAATAATTGCTAGCCCAGTCCACTGATAACAAAAGGTGTGTATGTATGTGTGCGTGTGTGTGTATGTGTGTGCATGTGTCTGACCTTCCTTCAAGTTAAATATTAAACTGTGTAGAATATTATGAACTTATTTGTGACTGGAGTAATTCAAACAAACTCACTAACTAACTAAGATTAGATGAGAGAACCTTTATTTGTTTCGCAATGGGAAATTCAGTGTTGCAACGGAAAGTAAAGAAAAGCAGTAGAATTTTTTAAAAAGTATTTTACTTCTATGTGGTATTAACTGCTAACATATTTAGATCACCATGTTACCTTTTATTGTTTTGAAAATGCTATATTTGCAGAAAACAACATATCAACCTGTTTCATAACTTTCACTTTAGTTTTTGATGCTCTGAGTCCCCCATCCCTTTTTGCTCCTCATGGCAAGTCACTTTCCCTTAAGAGTGACATCACGCTGCACGCATCCTGCTAATGAAATTTCTGTACATCACATCAAAGTTGTCGAGTTGCTGTGTGCAATTTTGTATCATGTGTTTGTATATTTATAGAGAATTGTTGTGTGGGAGCATTGGTGACATAGACTTGTGGGCTGAACCTTGCACAGAATCTACAGCTAACCGTGACTATGGTTCAAACAGGGCCCAGGAGAGTTTGCAAAATTACTGAAAAATGCATGGATTATATCTAAACCTGGATTACATCTAAAACCATCCTGTATTACCACATGGCATTACAAGATGGAACAGAGTGTTTCCTGTTCAAGACAAGAACTCAGAGTTTGTGTTAAATATGTGTGAATGAATCAAAATATGTTAATTAATCAAAACACAACTTTGGCCATGTTTTTGACGAGGAAACAACATTACAACATAGATCAGGAAAATAGCTTAACAGGCTCTTTAAAGAAGTTGTATTTTTCTGAGTGCTTCCTTAGCAGCTTATTTTTACTCATACTTGAGATTTTTAAAATTATTATTATTGAAGGGACAGCACTCCTCTTCCTTCCTCTTTGAGTATGTCTACAAGTGACAAAAGCTTTATGTAGACAATATGAAAATGTTTTTTATTGCATTTTAAGATTTTACAGTTTTGTTGTGAAGAGAATAAATATGGCAACGCTTGAAATGTTATTATTTAACCACTAAAGTTGTATTATTCACATTAGGTTTGGATGTCAAAATGGTCTATCTCCAACACATACTACTATATTACTAACACCATACAACTACTACTACTACTCCTCATGCCCACTGCTAAGACATTATATATAGATCTAGAGGATGGCAATAACCAATTACTTTTACTTATGTAACATTTTGGAGTGAGTAGTCACACATAGGCTATGTTCATTGATATTGCCATAAAACGTTTTAATTACTCTGTCATGACACAATTCAAACACCAACTTGCATCATTAAGAATTGCTTTTAGACGTTCAAATTTTAATTTAGGCTTACAGATTTTTAGGGTTGATTCTTTGGAAATAGCCTACCCAAGCCTATGCCTTACGTTTAGATATTTTTGCCTTACGTACTTGAGAATTACGCTGTATGGCCAAAATCAAGGTAAAAGTAGTCCTGGATACTCTTAGTTGAGTAGCCTACATTCGAGGCTACTCGTCTACCTCTGGATTATGGCGATACGGTCCATACACATATAGAGACGTGGCGTGTTAAATCGGCGGCCTGGGAGATGATGGGCTGGTAAACAAAATACGAGTGAACAGAAGTGATTGTGCTTTTGGCTCTTCTCCATTCCGCCTGTAGTTTGTTTTTTGTTTTTTTCTTTAAAGCGCGTTACGTGGGCAGAGCGCACTCACGCACGCACAGCTCGTGGGGACGCACAGAGGGAGCCGTGTGATTTTCCTTTGTAACAACTGAATTAAGAGTTCACATTGAGTCTGTCGCTTCCTCCTCTTTTATTAGGCTGAATTGTGATCCTTGAAATACTCTCGTAAGCTGACTAGACTTCACACTTCGTCGTATCTGTTTTTGTTGAGCGCAAACGCGTATGCAGAACCTAAAAGCGTCTTGGAAGAAAAGCATCAGGTCAAGCGCTTTTCTTCGTGAAAGCACATTTTAGCATTTCTATTTTTTCAGAGGATACAAAAGCGAAAAACGATCTCCTTTCCAAAGACACGCTTTTATTTCTGGTCGGCGTCCCTATCACACTTCCACGCGTCCGGGGGATTTTTGTTGAAGGCGAACAACCATGGGCTGCTGGTAACAAGCCCGGAGACGAGCCCACAACCCCGGGTATATTTTCAGACACCGGCCGGCACTACAGAAGAACCGGAGACTCCGTCAGAAAACAGGGACGTGGTTACCGTCAAATACGACCGTAAGGAGCTGAGAAAAAGATTGAACCTAGAGGAGTGGATTATCGACCAGTTAACGGACCTTTACGACTGTGAGGTAAGGAGCATGTACAATAAGCCGCGTACATAGCGCTCCGTTGTATTGATTAGCGTAAGTAATAGTTTGAATTGACACCAGAATGTTGGCACCACAATATTAGTCAAACTGTTGATACTGAAACGTCCTTTATCATTGTAAACCGCGCTTTGCGTAGGCCGGTGCCAGCCTGTGGATAGAGAACATATGTCGAAGGAGACGACGGATACAATGTAGCCATGTGGTTCCTCAGTGATCAAAGTGGGGCTAGCTTAACTTCACACCCATTGTGACGTGGCCCAGACTTTATATGGCTGTTTCAGCTTATAGCCTAGTATGACAGAAAAGCTCTGAGCACGCGCTCTGATTGGCTGACTTCGTCTTAAAGTGCACCTGTGAATTCATTAAAATCTCTCGGAAAGAAATAATAATTCATCTTTTGTACTTCTGAATGTTTCTGTCTGTCAACAGAACAAAGCTTTAACTGCATTGCCACACAAAAGGGCATCTAAATAGGCTAAAACATCATCACCAACAAATGTGGCATTTTCTTGCGGTCCGGTAACTGGTTTACCAGTTACTGATAACGATGCGTAATCTTACATAGCTTTGCCCTAAAATGTCATGCATTATTCACAAGCCACAGCTGCCCTGGGGCTGACTGATGAAAGCATGCCATTGACCACCACTAATAATGTCCTCACGCACGCTGATCAACAGGCACAGATAAAAAACACAGCAGAGTTGGTGGTTTTGACATTTTTTGGTTTTTTTGACATTTGGTTTTTTTTGACAGTCATTTATGCTTGTATTTTAGTCTATTTACATAATGTTGGACACCTATTCATTAGGTATTGGTCAAACCCCAAACCTGGGGTCATATACATTTGTTTTGTAGTTTTCAGACTGGGCACACCAACCTGCTTAGTGGTCAGACTGCTTTTATCCTTGGAAAAGACACTTGGCAGCTTTACTTTTGTTAGCTTACCTCAGGGCAGCTGTGCGCAGATATCCTAAAAAGTGCAAACATAGTTGTGAGTTGAGGTGGTGCACACGTGGTCCAACTGCACCTCTATAGAGGAAGTGGAGAGAAGGACTTGCTGATGGACTTGAGTCAACTCCACTGAGCAGGCATTGACCCACATTTTATTCTGAGCTGGAGGAATATGGCCAGTATTTCTACTTACCAGGTTTGAACACTTCCTTTGAGGCATCAGGTTACTTATTGATTGACTTGTTATGGTTTGATGGCCATTTGAAAGTTTTCAAAAATGTATATTATTGCAGTTGTGGTTATTTATATCATACAATTTCTTCCCCCAAAATCATGCAGTCCTGTTAAGCATAATTCCTTCCTCTGAAGGTGCTTGGTTTGTTAATAGAAATTAAAGAGTGCCAATTGTAAATGTGCCAGCATAAGCTAATTAAAGAGCCTAGAGAGGATTTCAAAATCAGTGTGCTTTATTTCACAGTCAACACAGCTTTCAAAGTAATTTTGGCTTACAAGTTATTTTAAGAGAGGGCAAACATTGTAGGTAAATCTAATCATTTTCAATCCATATGTCATTCCTTAACGAGGGGGTATTTTTACCTCTATATGGTATTAACTAGTAGCACATAACATATTTAGATCACTATGTTACCTTTTATTGTTTTGAAAATGCTATTTTCACAGAAAACAACATATTAACTTGTTTTATAAGGTTAGTTTTTGAGTTGCTGTGTACAGTTTTGGATCAAGTTTTTGTATATTTATGGAGAATTGTCATGTGGGAGCATAGGCTTGTGGGCTGAGCATTGCAAAGAATTTCAAAGCTAACCATAAGGAGTGTTTTGAATAGACAGACTTGCATGAATGATATCTGAAACCTCTTCAGGCATGACTTTGTCAGAAAAAATGTCTAATACCCTCCTTCTTTAAAATATTCCCAGTTTCCATTCAGCTAGCAGTTTATAAAAATTCTTTCAAGTGTTATGATGTTTGCAAGAATTGCCCACAGATCATTTGTTGGCTCTGTGGCCAATATGTAGCTTCTGACACAGTGCCAGCCAAGCTGTTAAACAACAAAGAGCCATATTTACTGTTGTGGACATACAGGGCTGTGCGAGGCTGTGGAGCACATGCTAGTGAGCAGTATAATTAGAGAAGCAGCCACACCACACAGCGGACAGCCCCGACCAGGGACATGTGTGGACACAGGCACTCTGAGCTCAGGCCCAGTGTGGGAGCCATGTGGCAACCTGACAGGGCCCACAGAGGTCTGAGCTGTCACTAGAATCATGATGCTTAAATTTCAAACTTGATTTCGATACTAAGGAAGAGATGCGATACTCATAATAAAAACACTCTTTCTTTAGACAATATAATGTGATTTTCAACATTATATAGAAGTGCTTTCTTGCTTTATTTGCTTTATATTTGATGCAACTCAAGATCACTCTAAAGTTATTCAGGAAAGGTTAATTTCTGTCCTGCGAATGTGACATTTTTAGTATTGATACCTGCTCAAATGAGTATCTATTTTAGTATTGATCAGTATCTGATTTTTGAATTTAGTACATTGCTGTGCATTTAAAGTCTAAAGGTGGAAATATCATTAAGATATCACTAACATGTTGTGTTGAAGATTCACGCTCAAAGAGACTTCTTATAACCTGAGAGGAAAAAAAAAAATTGTCCAGAATTAATACTAAAAGAAGATGCATCTCAGTTAGAGGAATAAATCTATGGAAAAGTCTGGATGACAGATTATTAAAAGACCCTACATCATAGCGATAGCAATTGTTTAGATTCTAGAGCAACTGATGGCCAATCAGCTCTGCTGATATTTTTGGTCCAGTATGTAGAGCCGATTTTTCACAAATTATGTAATTTTTATTTACAACAAACTCACCTACAGCCCGAGCCACTCATCTCAAAGTGTAAGTGCAGTGGCCCTACTCTGAGCTCCGCCCGTATGACTGAGCTCCTCACCCTATCTCTAAGAGAGTGTCCAGCCACCCTGCGGAGGAAGCCCATTTCCCATTTCAGCTGCTTGTATCCACGATCTTGTCCTTTCGGTCATTACCCAGAGCTCATAGGTGAGGGTAGGAACGTATATTAACCAGTAAAGCGAGAGCTTCGCCTTTTGACTCAGCTCCTTCACCACACCAGTCCGATACAGCTACCACATCACTGCGTAAACTGCACCGATCCGTCTGTGAATCTCACGCTTCATCCGTCCCTCACTGGTGAACAAGACCCTGAGATACTTGAACTCCTCCACTTGAGGCACCCACCCACCAAAGTAGTTCATGTAATGTTTTTTTTTTTCATATGTATTTATCTTGGGTTGAGTAGGATTGTTGGCCCTGTTTCCAAAAGGGCCATGTGTGTGTTTGATGATGAAAGCAACACAGTGGATGGGAGCTGTGTTTACTCCAGGGAAAAGCAACTCCTGTGTCTGTGGAACCATTTACATAGTAACACAACAAGCGTCAGTGAATCTGAGCTTTCCAATCCCAGAAGATTCAGAGGGGACCAAATTAGGCCCTATACTACCATCCTATAAAACCTATTGAATGTGACTTAGATTGGGAATAGAGATGTTATAATATCACATGTTAGTGTTAAGATTATCAATCAATCAAAATCATTTTATTTGTCTCATGGGGCAATATAAGCAAAATGAGCAGTAAAATACAATAATAGAAAGCTCAAACTAAAGTCAGTGCAGCTCAACAGGTAGGGTCATGGGATCCTTTGCCAGAGCAGTTTGAGTTATAGCCCTCAGGACAAAAGTGTCCCTTCTGTCTGTCTTGAAGCCTGGACAGGAGGACACAGTTGAACTCAGGAGACAGGAAAGCATCTCCTAAACCTCATTCTCACTCTGCTAAACATCTAGATTTTGCGATTATTCACAGTTATTGACACCGTAGAGACAAGCAGGAGATGTTATCAGAGAAGTTTCAGTTTAGATCTTTAGAGAGGTGATTCAGCACATAGTAAGAATGCATGTTTAGGGTATTTTCAAAGAATAAAAAGTCCTCAACTCAATAAATGTTGATTCATTGCCTTATTCCTTTATTGCCATGAAATGAAACAAACAAACAATCAAATTACATTAGCAACTCTCTGAAGTAGCTCTGTGAAGCCAAGACACACTCCATATAAAACACAACATATATAGCAGAAAATTATTTTGCACACCGATAGCTGTTGGCAAATATAGTATAGTATATAGTATATACTATGGTATATATAGCAGGGGAAAAAATTTAATATGTTAGCCCTAGTAACAGGCCTTAACACACACATGGTCCGACGCACATTTTGCCTACTCTTAGCTCGAAGCTGTGCATACCGATCAGCTTTGTGAGAGCCAGGGCCACCACAAAGAGGGACTATAAGGCAGCAGTGAAACACTGCACAGTCCACTGAAAGCATGTCTTCACACCTGGCACATGTGTCAGTGTACAGGTGATCTTATTTTTTTCTTTTTAATACTATTTTCTCGGTTCTTAAGCACCAAACCACAGTGACTGAGTGGCTAGCACTCATGCTATGATTATTCCCCCTGTTTTTTGGTGGATTTCCTTTGGGTACACTGGTTTCCCCATCAACCCAAAACAGGTTTCATAGGTACAATCCTCCAGTTAAGGTAGTCCTGACCAAGATCCCACTGCTGCCTGCTGTACTTACTATCCTCCATCTCTTTTATATTGCAAAAATGTATACAAAAGCTACACATTTTAACTTTAAATAAAATATTTCTGTAAATTGGTGGTTCACTCTTACAGTTTTTAGAGTATGCAGACTTTTTCTTTTTGTTTTTTTTAATATACAAATAAAAATGTGTCTATTTCCAGCTACACTTTTTGGTCACATTAAGAATTAAAGAAGATGTGTCATGTCTTAGAATGAGTAGAAAACCACAATAAAGAAACACATTTTATTGTATGTTGAATGTAAATTCCATTGTCTAAAGTAATTATCATTGCAGTATCAAAATCAGTACTGATTATCAAAACTTTTCCTTTTACCGACAATAGGTTAGAATTGACTTTCCTTCTGAAAGTGATGATCACACAACCTATGTAATGTACTGAGGGCTTAAACAGTAACACATGTAGTCCACTGAACCTTTATTGACTTGAATTTAAATGTATATGACAAAATGACAATAATGACTTAAACTATCCATCTACAGAAACAGTTTCAGAGGTACTTATCTGGTCAATGTTTTGTCATTTTCCAGATAACTATCTCTACCATATGCCATTTGTACTGCGACTGTCATAGCAACCAAAGAGCTGAAGCGAGGCTGATGAAGATAATGCCACTTAACGCTAACAGGAGCCACCTCACGGAAAGAAGGTGCCTCATTGGTCTGATATTCATGTTCATATCTTTATTTACGGTCGAAATACTGAAATAAAAACCCCATAATCATGCAGAGCAGGTAGATATGAAAATGTTATTGGGCTCAGAATTGATGGAGCCGGAAGCATGGCCATGCTCACTTCCTATTTGGAATGTGGGGGCTAGCAGATTAGCTATGTCCATTTATATATACAGTCTATGGACTGCATTAACTGCAAGTCTATTTTTCACAGACAGTATATGGTAGTTGGTGTAACAGGGAGTCTGCAAGAAACCTGCTCAAAATACATGTCGAACCTGACCTTCATCAGGTATAATTTATAATTTTAAACAGAGTGTCATATAGCCTAGTCGCTGTATAAGTGCATGAAGCTGAGCACCACAGCCCACAGCATTGTACACACTTGGCACTGACTTAAAAACATTGCTTTGTATTGATTGAACTGTGGCGCTAGCTCAGTCTGTCCCTACTTATCTTAATTGTGAGCTATAAGAACTGCTCAGGTCATCTAACAGGCTTTGCATTCTCTGTGCATTATATTTTGAGTTCTTTCTATTTCACCCACAAAATTGCTTAAAATAGTGTTGAGAATATTAAAAAGGGGGTATTTTTCTTCTGTGTATGAACTGCTAACACATTTAGATCACCATGTTAGCTGTTATTTAAAATTTATTTAAAATTTCTATATATGCCAAGAACAAGGTATTAATGTGTTTTATAAGATTCACTTTTGTTTTGATGCTCTGTGTCTCCTCTCCCTTTGCTCCTCCCACATGGTAAAAATCTCAGAAAAATGTATTTAACATAATACGCCCACTTCAGAAATAAACACCAAAGTGTTTTATATTGCTAAGATACTACATCTTCTTCAAGTAGGTTTTAACATGACTTGAATGATGGTGGATGTTGCTCACAAATTTATGAACTACTTACTGCCATAGTCGTACATTTTTGCTATTGCACACCATGTCTTCTCACCTTTCTGAAGTTGTCCTTGTAAAATGTATGACATCATAAAGTGTATTATAGTTCTCTGTACTAAACTGAAAAAAGCTGTGATTTACTCTGTTTGTGGAGACGATGCATGTTATGTAAATCAGGGTTAGACATCTGATATTGTTCTGTGTTTGGGTTGCCACTATGAGAACAACCTTTTCTTGATGTGGAAAACACTTGAATAAAGAAGACTAGAGATGCACTGATCCAGCTTTTTCAGTTCCGATACCGATTTCAATACTATACCTATACCTAATATTATTCAGTACCAATGCAGAGACTGAAAATAGCTTTTATTTTCTTAAAATAAAAACAACATAAAACACAGCTTATCCAAATATGTTATGTCACTGTTATTTATCTCTCAAGTAACTATAGAACAACATTGCATAAATGAAAGCTCAAACATTTGAAGCCGATATCCGATTCGGCAAATTTTTCAGTATCAACGTTGATATCCAATATCAATATCAGATTGGGGTATCCATAGACAAGATGCAGATACAAATGAAACATGCTGTGTGAATCTCAAGCAATAATGAGGACACCACTGAAGCCAATGAAAAACATATAATGTTGCGGCACATTGCTTGTGGCATACAGCTAACTTTCCTCTCCCTCCTTCCTGTCTGACCCCCCCTCCCATCCCTCTGTCTGAACTAAAAACAAAACACTAAACTATTTCAAAGCTCATGCATTGTTCATATCATGTGTCATAAGTAGTGCAGCAAATATGATACAGTTTTTGTGCATTATTCATTTATCCCTCACACTAAGTGGTTGTAAGATACTTTTGAGGCATCCGTTCCTCCAACCATCACTCACTCACCTTATTTATATGGCGGGTGACTGGGTATTGACACTTTTCAGCTAATCTACATTTCCTGGGGGTGTGATGCTAAATGCAGACACTGCTCTATCTGAAGATCTAACCAGAAAGAGCTGAGGTACTTACAGCTACAGCAGGTGAGCTGTTTTGTGTGATGTCACTGCAAAGTATCAATAGTGGGTGAGTGGATAGCACTCTTAAGCCTCAGGGTTGACTCACAAGACACCTGATTTCCCCCATCAAACGAAAACATTAGCAACATAGAAACATCTTCCTGTTCTGACCAGCCTATAGCTCAAGATCTGGAGATGGGTCCTCAATGCTACTGCAGCAGCCTGTCAGAAGTAAGGAGCTGGATTTCAGTGAATTGTGCTGCCAAACTATTCACTGTTTGATCAAGACATCTCATTGACTAGTTAGAAGTTACCAGTCGATCGAGCACTTGAGGCTCTTTATTGCTTGGGACAAAGACTCCAATGAGCATTCACCTTTCATTGTTTGTCCTTGAAAGACGCCGCTATGTTTAGTCAGTGCTCAATTTCACAATATGCTTACATAGTATCCAGTGCCTCGTGCTTAGCTTGTAGTTTTGATCAAAAGTGAATTTATTACAACTTTAGACAAACTACACTACCAGTCAAAAGTTTGGACACACTTTTTCATTCATTTCTGTTTCTTCTTTATTTCCATAATTATTTACATTGTAGATGCTCACTGAAGGCATCAAAAGACACATATGGAATGTAGTAAACAAAAAACTCAAACTAACTCAAAACTTGTTCTAGATTAGAATAGACACCCTTTGCTTTGTTCATTACTTTGCAGTTTTGGCATTTCTTCACACTGATAAGGCACAGCTGTGAAATGAAAACCATTTCAGGAGACTGACTTCAGACTTTGTCATGACAATCACTGAGAGAAGGGAAAGAGGTTTGCAGCGCCGTCGACAAAGCAATGGCTACTTTGAGGATTTGAATATAAAATATAACAAAATATTTAGTTATTTAACTTTTTTCTGTGCTCTATAATTCTATATATCTTGCATCATATATTTGATGGCTTCTGTCTGTATATAAAATGTATAAAGTAGTAAACATAAGAAAACCCTAACCCTAACACTGCTGTGGCAGTCTATGGTCTGGGGCTCATCTTCCGGCCTGTTTTGCCTTTTCTCTTTCCTGCTCCAGCTGCCTGCACTTCTCCCTCTGATCCACACCCTCACCCCTCTCCTAGGATCAGATCCAAAAAGTGCTTCTTTTTTGGAAATAACTTGAAGTTGTTTATCCAATCAGAATGAGCTTGTTCCTTTGGGTTGGTTACACTGAAGTGTAAAGTGCAGTCTGCGTACAGTGGCTCTGCTGACACTATAGCTATGTTTGAATGGTACTGGTAGCTTGGGGCAACCTTGCGTGTTCATGAAAGTCCATAGTAAAAGCCGAAGTTAAATCTGAACATCGAAATGTCCAGTTGACAGGTTTACCTTTGGCTTTTACTATGGATCAGACCTGGATGACTGAGGCATTACACAGACACATTCTCCTGGACTGCTATGAGTGCAACCCAAACATAACACATGTATTCTTCATAAATACAATCCAAATCATATAGCCTATTTTACAAACAACCAATTGTAAGGCTGATTAGATCTCCTTTTTGCTTGTTGTGTCATTTGCATAAAGGCACTGTACCTGATTTTTTAGTTCCTGCAGACTGCACAGAGCTGTTTCATTTCTACCAAGCTGCTTATACCATCTCTGCAAAACAAGTTTTGCTCATCTACATAAAAACTAACAAACAAAAAACACTCTCTGGTACAGTCACTTTAAGTGTACCAAGAGTCGAAGAGGGCAAGACAGCTTTGGACCTCTTATATCCTTGTGGAAACACAAGTACTGATCCACTCCAAAGTGAACCAATAGAAACAAGGCTTATGTCTGCCTGTCCCTCAAGTCACCCTCACTCAGTACTGATGGATATGTGTGGTTCTATCTTTCATAATTTTCTGTTATAACATTACAATCACATTTGCGCAATGCTTATGTTCATAATTAATTCATAATAATGAGCTTTTAATACATTTGATATACTACATTACAGACTTGAGTTGATGTTTCTGCACTCTAATAATCCCATAGTGTGTCACAAAACCTTTTGGAGGGTATCCCATGAAAGCTTGACTCACAAAGATTTATTATTTTTTCATACAAGCAGGGGACAGGTGCAAAGACAGCTGGTGTGGGATGCACCCCCTCTGTGGGACCCCTATTTTTCCAGTCGATACATAGCTTGATTTGTTCCATAAGGCATGTAGTTCATTATGAGCTCAAAAGTTGCTAAAACATACCTTGAACATTCTTGTTGTGAGTGTTATACATAATTACTACATAATTGTTATACATAATGACATTTCTGTATAGACAAGGGGATAGGCAACCATAGACCAGAAAAGTTAAATGGTGAACCTTTAAATTGTTCTTTTATTATTTTATTAAAGATATACTAGATGTAGATTACCATAACAGGTTGCATAATTTACTGCTGGGTGTAAGCTGCACTGCTGTCCAGTGAAATGCTCCTAAAGACTATCTTTGTTCTAAGCCACATGCATGCACAAGTATGTGTATGTATATATATATATATATATATATATATATATATATATATATATATATATATATATATATATATATATATATATATATATATATATATATATATATATATATATTAGTAATCCTCTTCTGCTTCCCTTTGTCTCTGTGTGGTTTTCTGTCATGAAGCGCCCTCCAGTGGTAAAACCAGCTTTGGGCAGACATCACGTTTTCTTCACATTCACATTCTTCAACACTTGGCCACCATAATAAAGGGACTATAGATTGTATGCTTGTTTTGACTTCATTAAGGCTGTGTGCTTGCGTTTTGCAGGAGGAGGCCATTCCAGAGCTGGAGATTGATGTTGACGAATTGTTGGACATGCCTAGTGATGTCGAACGGGCAGCAAGAGTCAAGGTACTGACAGTTTGAAGAAAAAGGATATGTTAATGTTAATTTGTATCTCTTTACAATGGTGTGTCTGATTGTGTTGCAGGATTTGCTTGTTGATTGTTTTAAACCCACTGAGGTAAGCTCTTAAAATCACACTAGAGCCATGGTTAAAAAATGGTGAGTTGCCAAAAACTCTACTCAAGTACTATTGCTTCAAAATAATATTACACAAGTACAAAGTTGTACAAATAAATGACTCATGTAGAAGAGTAACTGAAAGAAACATCTGTCGTAAGGACAAAAAATAAATAATGTATAAAATCTGACATTTTCAAAAGTTAGAGCACAAAATTTGAAAAATAAAATAATATCTGAAGTAGCAATACAAGAAACATGAATATTCACATAAAGCTTTCAGCCTTTAGACTCAAGCATGAGTACTCTTATAATGTAAAAATCAGTGGTGGGAAGAGAACAGATTTTTTTTAGTAAAAACAAATTCTAGTTCTAGTTCTAGTACTGCTTCCAAAAAATTACTTATACAATACAACTCAGAGTACTAGTTACTAGATACTTTTTTCAAGCTCTTTCAGAAGCATTATATATCACTCTTTTGTAGAAAACTCAACCAATTACAATAAATCTGCACATTCACTGAGCTCTGGTCTTTGTAGGTCTAGAAGACTTGGTGTTTCAATCCTTTTATTCCAACCATAAATCACCAATAAATATCTTTGATCTATCAGTTTAGTGGGAATCCGATAATAATCTAAATACAATGTATTGGTAACACTTTAAAATACGGTCCGGGACTTACCAGTACTTACGGTGGTAGTTAGTAGATACTTGACTGGTAGTTACGGTGGTACTTACAGTGGTAGTTTGTGGTACTTACAGTGGTACCTATAGTGGTACTTACAGTGGTACTTACAGTGGTACTTACAGTGGTACTTACAGTGGTACTTACAGTGGTAGTTTGTGGTACTTACAGCGGTACTTATAGTGGTACTTACAGTGGTACTTACAGTGGTACTTATAGTGGTACCAGAAGTGATACTTAGACTAATAACTACTGGTACTAGTACTGGTACTTACTGCTAAATCATATGAAGTGAATGGTATTAAAGAATATGGTGTTATTAGGCATATGAATCTTTGATTTCATTATACGTTCATAGAAAATACACAAGACAAGACATTGTGAAAACACAAACACTTTATTATGACAAATTTCACATTAATACGACAATCAGATTTAAAAGAAATTTCCAATAATGACAATAACAAATAAATGACACGTTTTAAATGAACATGACAGTGATACATACTGTAAAATATCAATACTTTAACTGCTATTTTAAAGCGAGACATTATGGTACTTGCACTATTAATTACTGGTACTTACTGTAGTTTATACTGGTAATTACTAGTACTTTCCGTGGTACTTACTGCTGTATGTACTGGTAATTACCATAATAGTTACTATGGTAATTACCAGTACATACAGCAGTAAGTACCACGGAAAGTACTAGTAATTACCAGTATAAACTACATGTATCACTGTCATGTTCATTTAAAACGTGTCATTTATTTGTTATTGTCATTATTGGAAATTTCTTTTAAATCTGATTGTCGTATTAATGTGAAATTTGTCATAATAAAGTGTTTGTGTTTTCACAGTGTTTTGTCTTGTGTATTTTCTATGAACGTATAATGAAATCAAAGATTCATATGCCTAATAACACCATATTCTTTAATACCATTCACTTCATATGATTTTGCAGTAAGTACCAGTACTAGTACCAGTAGTTATTAGTCTAAGTATCACTTCTGGTACCACTATAAGTACCACTATAAGTACCGCTGTAAGTACCACAAACTACCACTGTAAGTACCACTATAAGTACCACTGTAAGTACCACTATAAGTACCACTGTAAGTACCACTATAAGTACCACTGTAAGTACCACAAACTACCACTGTAAGTACCACCGTAACTACCAGTCAAGTATCTACTAACTACCACCGTAAGTCCCGGACCGTATTTTAAAGTGTTACCAATGTATTTAACTTTAAACCACAAACATAGAAAATATCAAATCAACATACAAACACATTCTAGAAGTTGAACTCAACCTATTATTGATATTTTGCAGCTAATGTCATCAACATTCCCTAGGGGGTGATGCACTGCTCTGTCTGAAGCTTCGTTAGACTTTAACCTGAGCTTGATGATGGAGATGATTTGTGTCTCACACATACATTACAATCACAAGCGACCCTTTAGCCAACAGTTTTCAGTCACTATCACCTTTTTTGTTGAAAATCAAATGCCTAAATAGAATATTGATAACAGGCTCTTGAAAATGTGTTGTTATAATAATTAATTTATTACATTTCAGTTAAATAAACACAGCAGAAAAACTTTGAACAAGGTTTACCCTTACCTATTTTAATATAATTTGGTGACGTTCAGCAGGCCAGATTAATAAGCCCAAAGGGCCGTGTGTGGCCTCCAGGCCGTAGTTTGCCCATGACGGGTCTAGTCACTAATAGAAATTAGTATGACTAGAATCTAAAAATTACCCATAGCCTGCATAATAACAGTCACTAACAAAATATGTCGGCCAATTTTAGGAAAGCTGTCTCAAATGTGTTTTGTTCAATTAAAATAAAGAAATAATAAATGTTTCATAACTTCTCCTCTGGTAGGACTTTATCTCAGCATTGTTGGACAAAATCCGAGGAATGCAGAAGCTGTCTACACCTCAGAAGAAATGATGCCAGCTCAGCCCAGCCTTGTTGCTCTGCTCTTGTTAATTCCTTCTGGCCTTCTAAACCATGTGCCCCCATTGTGTTCTCCTTTCAGTGGCCTCAATGCTCATGCTGCAAAAGTCACGTGTCCATTTTTACGTCCAATCATGTTTTTTGGAATTTAAAGGTCCTGTATTAGACAGAATTGATTCTTGTAAGTTTTAGGTGTTTTGTTTCATTCACACATGTCTGTGTAACCTTTTATTATTTGTCTCTCTACATCTCCAAAGCTCAAAATTGTAATTATTTATAATTAATTATAATTTGAATTATCTGCATCTGAAGGTATGGGGGACTTAAATTAAAAACTAAATTACTGTTTGGCTCTGGAGGTACAGTTTTCCAATATACACTCCTCTGCAGTTAGAATCGAAGTAGTTTAAGTCAATGTGTGCAAAGAAAGTTCTTATTAGGGCTTGGCTCTAACTTTTTTGGCTAGTCTTTCTCAGTTTATACTAGCCACAAATGCTGTAGTAGTTAACATTGTTTCCCATGTAATTTTTTGTTAGCAATGAGATTATCTTAAGGGTGCACTATATAACTTTTCTAGTGGTACTGCTTGTGTCCATGGAGATGCTGTTGCTTTGCTCAAAATGTTCCACAGTATATTGATAACATATCTATCTGTATCTCTATCTACCCCGGACTCAGACTGCAAGCGGTGCAGCTCCTGGGCGGTGGCCCAAGTATTTCGTATAGTAAAAAATTCGAGGGGAGCTCAGATGCCACGCGGTGCAGTCCAATGGTGCCGGTGGAGGTGCAGCGGGGCTTTGGATAAAATTCGTTGGATTCTATTTTTGCCTGAAGCCGGAGCCGACCGCAAGCCTTTTCCCTTAGTAAGTAACATGCCACATGCTCGTGTCTTCAAAAGGCAGTGACTGCAACAACAGCAGAGTGTCCGGTTCTTGTGTGAGTGTCACACCACAACTAAACCGGTCCGACACAGTAGTCGCAGATGGACCGGGTGCAGTCTGAATAAGGCGTTAATGAGGGGTTATTAGACTTCTGTGGGGTATTTAATGCTAAAACATAACCTATTTAGATCATCATGTTACCTTGGTAAATGCTATATTCCTGAAGACAAGTTAACATATTGCTTTCCATGCCAAGTCACTCCCCCTTCACAGTGCTATCACATTACCATTGGTGTTGGGTGAAACTACTGCACATCACATCAGGTTTGTAAAGTTGTACTGTATTGTTATTATCAGGCTTTTTGTATATTTGTGGAAAATTGCTGTGCAGGAGCATGGCATGGTTCAAATAGTAGAGCTTGGGAGGAATTGTTCAAACATGCATAGAAGACAGAGTGCATGGCATACTTTTGATGAGGGAAAACATTACAACATGTTAGAAATATCAAAAAAGTTTATTTTGCATAACTTACAAAATGCAACTTTAAAAATATTCTATTTCTGAACATGAAAAAATCTTTTTGCAGAATTAAGGTTTTGAGGACTGCATATAATTTAACTGGCCAAAGTGGACAGTGAACACAGTGTTTTAGTAGCCAAACAAAATCTTGGTTACTGTTGATATCAAACACTATTTCTAAGTGTGTGTGTGTGTGTGTGTGTGTGCGTGTGTGTGTGTGGGTGTGTGTGCAGGGGTGTGTGTGTGTATTTGTGTATCCACTGAGCACACATCATTTAGCAGGTGGTGGATCCTCTGCCAGAAAAGTTACATAGTGCACCTTCAAATGTAATATCCTTATCATCCCTCTTCTTTCACGATTCTTCTAATGTTCCTATTTGACTGTCCGTTGTGGTATGGGATGCACAGGACCAACTTGTTTTATTGTCATTCTGCTTTACATTTTTACAACACTTTTTTTCTATTTGAGATTCAGTCTCTCTCTTCTGTTCTGAAGGCCTGTTGCAGTTGGTGTGCAATGTGTCTTGATTTTTTCTCTTCTTTGTTTTTTTTTTTTATTCTTCAGCCAGCTCAAATTTATATTATACATAGTGGACTTCCACTCATCTCCCCCCTAAAAATGCCATCTGTTCCTATACCAGAGCCAATCAGACACTAGCCCATACAGGTTGGATTCACATGACATCAAAACAATATAAACTACCTGTTTGGAACTGAGTTGGAGGGCCGGTCGGAATTCTATGTTGGACTTCACCTTTCAACTGGCATATTGGACAGGCTTTACTTGGGGTATGATGATCTGTAATTACTGGGCGTATCCACCTAAAACAATAATCAGAATCAGAATCAGAAGACTTTTATTGCCATAGTCTGTGAACACAGTTCACAAACTAGGAACTTGATTCGGTGAAAAAGTGCAACATAAACACACTGAATAAATACAAATACAAATAAGGGCATGCAAAAGTTAAAAAGATATGCTTAAAAAAAAATCAAATGAAATACTTAAAGGGAGAAAATATGTACAACAGCAGCATCAGAACAACAGTGCAATAATAACCACAATTTAAAGGGCCTGTACCTATTTTTTTTCCATGTATTTGAGCAAACTGTATCTTACCCCAGTACAGATATATTATATAAGCAGTTCTTAAGGTCAAAATAAGTCTGCTGTGTGCTGTCACACAGCAGACAAGTGCATGCTAGTTGTTGTTAGTTTTACAGTCATGGCAAAACTCCATTCTGGTCCATGAGAGTTGTAAAAAGCACTTACACTTACGGTGTTTTTCAGATTTTTTCAAAGTGGTTTCATCATCCACAGCTGAAAAGACCTTCAGCCTTAAGATTAAAAAGGCAGATGTCTGGATCCAGTCATCTAAAAGGTTCAACATCTATAGATTTTCCATTTGGATAGCAATGAAGTGGACTTCTCATAGAGTTTTGCAAGGCCTTGCCCTCCATCTTAAGTTAGTACATCAGTCTAGCAATTGTGAGTTATTTAAAGCAGAACTAAATAACTTAAAAAACCTATAATGATATAAGGTATAATATAAGGTTAAAATGTGATTTAGGTCTGCTTTAATGTTGTGAATGCAACCTAGGAGAATAACACACTTGTATGTGTAAGCCTAACAATGCTTTCTCATTCCTTTTCTCCTTATAACTCCTCTTTTCCTATTTTAACAAACTAATGTTGCCTTAGGTATTATTTATGTTACACAAACCAAAAACAGAAGACAAACACCCTACACATAGAAACACAACATGCACTGCCACTTATTACTGAACACCTGCAGAGCATGTGGTCTTTTCTTACCTGTATATGAAATTGAGATTTATTTTGTCTTTGCTTTTTTTTTTTTTTTTTTAGAAGTGTTAGGCCTTGAAACTGATTGTTCTGTTTAGAGAATTATCGCTTTTTGAATTTACTACTTGAATACTGTTTGTCATGACACTTTTTGAAGTCAGACATAGGCTTATCATATTGTAAACTAGAGGTGGGTGATATTGTCAAACATGAATATCCCATTTTAAAATTATGATTATATTCAGATCATATTTTTGCCACCAAAGTGTTCTAAATGCCTTGATTAATGTTGAGGTTTGACAGTAAAAGAAACCTATTTTATAATATTGTTTAAATACCTGGAGTTGTTTTGTCTAATTCCCATGTGTAGCACACAAATTCTACATATTTAGGTTGTGTTATTTTTCTCAAACTATTCCGCATATAGGAAATACTCCACTGTGTTTTTAAACTCCATACACCTTCATGTTAATCATTTGGATAATTTCAGCCCTGCATTTGCCTAACTTTGCAGTTGCAGCTATTGTTTTAGCCTTATTGAAACTGCTTCGCCCTTTGTCCCAACAGATATTGAAGACTTTGAGGCTAAAAATAACTGTTAACCATACAACTACCACTAAATGACATCACAAGGTGAAATGGAGCATTCTAAGCTTTGGGATGCAGACAACCTAAAAATCTCAGAATAATCATGTGTGAATGAAACAAAACACAACTCCAGGTATGTTTTTAAAGAACATTATAACATGGCTAAAAGCTGACATGAGTCAGTTCTGTCTAATATAAGTCCTTTAAAAGACTTGTAATAAAATTTTTATTAGCGATTTGACAGTTTTCTATAGACAGTATACTTGATATTGTGTTTTTTGTCTGCTTTGTTTTTTGTGTGCAGAAATTCAAAATACATTTTTAGGTGAAAATTTTTAGATGAAAATTTGAGATGATCTTGTATCGTCCACCTCTAGTTACTAAGATCCAGTCAATAGATCAATAGGCTGTAAAACGAGGCATTAAAAGCATTTTAATGGATATTTGTCACTCACAATCCAGCATTGGACTAAACCTTCTTAGACTGTTACTGAGAAATCTGTTTTTATACTGTTGGGGAAAAGAAGGGGGGTGAGGGTGGGGAATTTTTTTTTAAAGTCTAGGCTACTGTTGATTGTAAATTAAGCTATGGGAGCTAAACTGTCTTAGCCAAAACAAATTTACATGTTTTTGAGAAGGATTAGATCAAACCAACCAATGTAGCAATATCAACAACAGGTTTTTGCCCAATTTTGTTACACTTTTATGCAACTTTAATAAAAATGTGTGAATTTGAAATGTGTTTTGTCAGTTTTTTTCTATAGACCTGTAATTATTAATTTTCTATTGTTAATATAATGGCAACGGCACGGCAGTAGCTGATTTAAACAATTTAGACAAACCCAGATGATGATGTCATGTCTTTAGAAGCTTCTGATTATTGACAACATTTGAGTTCATTAGAGACACACCATGTATTGGAAGGAACATCTGAAACACACTACTTCTTTGTGTAACATTGTGGGATTGTCAAAAGAATTGGTCAAGATAACAGGAAGAGAAATGTGGACTTGCACAAGTCTGCTTCGTCCTTGGATGCAATTGCCAGATGCCTGAAGGTGCCATGTTCATCTGTTCAAACAATTATAGTCAAGCATAGATACTATGGGAATGTTCAGCCATCATCTGCTCAGGAGATGGGTTCTATGTCCTAGAGATGAATGTGCCTTGGTTCGAAATGTGCATATCAACCCAAGAACAAAAGCAAAAGACCTTGTGAAGAGGCCGACTGAAGCAGGTAAGAGTGTGTCATTATCCACAGTGAAATGAGTTCTGTACTGACCTGAATTGAAAGGCTACTCTGCCAGGAAAAAAACATTACTTCAAAAGAAAAAAAAAGACAGATTAGAGTTTGCAAATGCCCAAGGGAGAAAGACCTTTAACATGTCCTGGTGGTCTGACAAAACTAAAATTGAACTGTTTGGCCATAATGAGTATCGTTACTTTTGGAGAAAAAATGGGGAAGCTTACAAGCCTACAAGAGCACCATCCCAACTGTGAAATATGATGGTGGCAGTATCATGTTGTGTCTTTTTTTGCTGCAGAATGGACTGGTGCACTTCACAAAACAGATAGTATCACGAGGAAACAATATTATGTGGAAATACTGAAGCAAGATCTCAAGACCTCAGCCAGGAAGTTAAAGCTTGGATGCAAATTGGTCTTCCAAATGAACAATGACCACATATGAAACTTATTGCCAAACTGGTTACAAAGTGGCATAAGGATAACAAAGTCAATGTTTTGAAGTGGCCATCACAAAGCCCTGATCTCAGACCTTTTGAAAATTTATGGGCAGACCTAAAAAGGCATGTGCGACCAAGGCGGCTTACAAACTAGAAACTGCTCAGTTACGCCAGTTCTGTCAGGAGGTATGGGCCAAAATCCCTGCTAACTATTGTGAGAAGCTTGTGGAAGGATATCCAAAAGGTTTGACCCAAGTCGTACAGTTAAAAGGCAATGGTACCAAGTACTAATGAAATATATCTAAGTATCTGGCTGAAAAAAAAAAAAAAAAAAAAAAAAGTTAAATTGTCCAAAAAAATCATTCTCTTTTTTTTCCCTATTTGCTAAATGCCAGAATTTAGCATTTAGCAATTAGGAATAAAAAGTATAAATTATATAAATAAATGATGATATAAATGATGATACAGTGCCAGAATTTCACTTAGGTGTGAAAATGTATGAGAAAATTATTATTATAATATTTACTGTTGAATCAGCTACAAATGCTTTGGAGCTTACCTCACAGTCACACCCTCCGAGCTTTCATCTGGACATGATTAACACCCTACCCTATTGTACGTACAACTAAAGGCCACCTAGTTAAGTTAAGCCTCACTAAAATATTGTAGCATTGTAGTGACATTAAAAAAAATCTAGTCTGATTAGCTCCTAATATGTGGTTAAGTAGATAATAAAGCTTCTATAGCCTACAAATCACAGGGGTACAAATGCTACCCTTGCCCCTCTGTAGACTTCAGATCAAACAGGTTAAACAAAATAAACATCTCTGCTTTATCAGGCTGCATATGCATGTTCACATTTGCATGCTATAGACATATGTAGGGTTTCTGAGCTGTTTAATCCAGGATTAGGCCTATGTGAGCCCCTACAACTCATGGCTCTGCCTTCTACCGCTCCCAGCCATGGGCCTGGGGAAACGGTACCCTCAGTCTGATGCCCCTGACTGGTACTCATGTGAAATGTTTATTGTGACTTAGAATGGATGAGAATGAGTTCATTTAAATACAGCTAATCTTCAAGTAAATAATAAAGAATACTGTTTTAATGACGTCTACTGTCCTTGGTCTAAATAGAGCACCGCAGACCTTACGACCACAGCTACAAGCAGCCGCATCGACAATGAAGGTGGAGAACATGGCCCTCTCAGAGTCCATGCCCCCAGCCTCCCCTGTCCTGATGCCATGACAACAAAGTCGATCATCGACCTCTGACCTAGAGTGTCCTGGTGCCACGTGCACCGATGGACACCCTTGTGCTCGAACATGGTGTTTGTTATGGACAAACTGTGACTAGCACAGAAGTCCAATAACAAAACACTGCTCGTGTTCAGATCGGGGAGGCCATTCTTCCCAATCACGCCCCTCCAAGTGTCACTGTCATTACCGACATGGGCGTTGAAGTCACCCAGGAGAACAATGGAGTCCCTGGTGCACTGTCTAGTACTCCTCCCAGGGATTCCAAAAAGGCCGGGTACTCTGCACTGCTGTTTGGCCTGTAGGTCAACACAGCAGTGAGAGACCTGTCCTGACCTGAAGGCACAGGGATGCGACCCTCTCGTTCACCGGTGTGAACTCCAACACGTGGCGGCTAAGCTGTGGGGCAATGAGCAAGCCCACACCAGCTCGCCGCGGCTCCCCGTGGGCAACGCCAGAGAAATGGAGAGTCCAGCCCCTCTCAAGGAGTTGGATTCCAGAGCCCAAGCTGTGCGTGGAGGTGAGGCCGACTATATCTAGCTGGTAACGCTCAACCTCCCGCACAAGCTCAAGCTCCTTTCCCCCCCAGCGACGTGACATTCCATGTACCCAGAGCTAGTCTCCATGTCCGGAGATCCGGTCGTCGAGGTCCCCGCCTTCAACTGCCGTGGGGATCTCTCTGCACCCGCCCCTCATGGCTCCTCCCGCAGGTGGTGGGTCCACGGGAGGACGGTTCCACGTCATTCCTTCGGGCTGGGCAAATATTCACTCACTTTCAATTTGATGTCTGCAACACGTTCCAGTAAAGCTGGGACAGGGGCAATTAACAAAAATCAATAAGCGTTTGGGAACTTAGGACACTAATTGTTGAAGTTTTGCAGGAGGAATCCTTTCCCATTCTTGCTGAATGTACAACTTCAGAATTAGAATCAGAAGACTTTTATTGCCATCGTCTGTGAACACAGTTCACAAACTATAAACTTACTGCGGTGATAAGGTGCAACATAAAAACACACTGAATAAATACAAATACCAATAAGGGCATGCACAAAGTAAAAAAAAAAAAAAATGCTTAAAAATAAAATACTTAGAGGTAGAAAATATATACAACAGCAGCATCAAAACAACAGTGCAAACATGACCGGTATTATAAAGTGTCCAGTTTAATGCAGATATTATAAAGTGTTCATGAGACAAACAGCAAAGGGAAGAAACTGTTCTCATGACGAGAGGTTGTGGTCCCAATGGACCGTAGCCTCCTGCCAGAGGGAAATGGCTCAAATAGTCCATGTCCAGGGTGAGAAGTGTCAGCTGCTATACAGCCTGCTCACCCCCGAGTCCTGGAGTCATACAGGTCCTGTAGAGATGGAAGGCTGCAGCCAATCACCTTCTCAGTAGAGAGCACGATGCGCTGCAGTCTCTGTCTGTTCCTGGCAGTGGCCCCAGCGAACCACACAATCATGGAGGAGGTGAGGATGGACTCAATGATGGCCGTGTAGAACTGCTCAGTTGCTCAGCAGTCCGAGGTTTCTATTGTCGTATTTTGCGCTTCATAATGTGTCACAAATTTTCAATGCGAGACAGGTCTGGACTACAGGCAGGCCAGTATAGTACCCGCACTCTTTTACTATGTAGCCAAGCTGTTGTAACATGTTCAGAATGTGGCTTGGCATTATCTTGCTGAAATAAGCTGGGGCGTACCAGAAAAAGACGTTGCTTAGATGGCAGCATATGTTGCTCCAAAACCTGTATGTACCTTTCACCATTATTGGTGCCTTCACAGATGTGCACGGTACCCATGTCATGGGCACTAACACACTCCCATACCATCACAGATGTTGGCTTTTGAACTTTGTACTGATAACAGTTTGGATGGTCGCAGGACATGCGTTAGTCCATCTCAGGTGAGCTCAGGCCCAGAAAAGCTGGCTGCGTTTCTGGGTGTTTTTGATATATGACTTTTTCATTTTGCATGGTACAGTTTTAACTTGCACTTGGAGATGTAGCAATGGGCTGTGTCAAGTGACAATGGTTTCCTGAAGTGTTTGTGAGCCCATGTGGTAATATCCTTTACACATTCATGTCTGTTTTTAATACAGTACCGCCTGAAGGATCGAAGGTCACGGGCATTCAATATTGGTTTTTGGCCTTGCCGCTTATATGCAGAGATTTCTCCAGATTCTCTGAATCTTTTGATGATATTATGGACCATAGATGATGAAACCCCTAACTTCCTTGCAATTGTATGTTGAGAAATGTTGCTCTTAGACTGTTGGACTATTTGCTCACACAGCTGTTCACAAAGTGGTGAACCTCGCCCCATCCTTGCTTGTGAATGACTGAGCCCTTCGGGGATGCTCCTTTTATACCCAATCATGTTTGTTTCCAAATAACCTGTTCACCTGTTGAATGCTCCAAACAGGTGTATTTTAAGCATTCCTCAACTTTCTTTTTCAACTTTTGGTCCTGTCTCAGCTTTATTGGAATGTGTTGCAGGCATCATATTGAAAATGAGTGAATATTTGCATAAAAACAATAAAGTTTATCAGTTTGAACATTAAATACTATGTCTTTGTAGTTTATTCAGTTCAATATAGGTTGAAAAGCATTTGCAAATCAGTGTCATATCTCAACTTCATTGTAATTGGGGGTGTAGACAAAAACTTGTATTCCTGTACCTACCGTGGCCCATTTGGTTACACATTGTAGCAAATGGAGAGGAAACAAGCGTCATTTTCTTGTTTAACTCATGAACGTAAATTGTACTACAGTTCTCTGATCACAATGAACATTTTCAAGACTGCTAGAGCCACCTATCACCTTATTTCAAAATACTGTTGTTTTGAAGGGTTGTTCCAGATGCGTTGGTAATTTATGGTTTTATTTTTTGTTTTTTGTTTTTTTTACATTATTTTGATTTGCTCCTAGCGTGATTTGCATCATTACATTTGCCCTCTACTAGTGTTCAATTAATAATAATGACCAAAAAATAAAAATAAAATAATAATACTACTACTACTAATAATGATAATCTAAAATCATTACTGATTTTAATGTTATAGAATGTGATGATATTTTGAGATGGAACCCTATTGATTATATAGTCCAAAAATGTTGAACCTGATCATGCCCTTCTCCATTAGGCCTATTAATCTTTTGTAAGCCAATAAAATGCCATGATGTCAAACTAAGCAATTCTTCCAGCATCCAACCATAACATATTAAAAATATTAAAAATAAAAATAAATCATTAATTCAAACAAGCGTCAGTAGCCTAAATAGTAAATAGTTATTCAGACTGACTGACTTATTTCTTTTTGAAAAAGAACAATTGTACATTGGAATATAAAGGTTGAACTATGGTGACTGAAGAACATAGCCAGGGAACACCCAAAAATATATTGCATTGTAGGTGGAAATCGTCAAAAACACAATCAGTAACAGCATCCCGACTCAGAGATGCCACTGTTCTTGTTTTCTTTTTGCCTGTGCCAATTTAGACAGGACAACAACGATCAAAATATGAGCATTACGCGGCTCTCTACGTAATGACGTTTTAAAATACGTCAGGACGCGGAAGTGGCCTGTTGACGTCTCTTTTCTGTGGATGTTTATGACTTACTTTCGCCATAATATTTTTTTACACACTATACGTCGTGAGGAGACATGTCACGGAAACAGAAAGAGGAGTATTACCGCTTTTTCACCGTCAGCGACACACGCACGCACGAGAAGAGCCACACGGAGTACAAGATCACCGCTCGGGTACTGTCTACTTTACAGTTTTTTGCCATGGACATAATGCAAGTCTACTCTGACATCTACTTCTTATAGCTATATGTTTATCACTGGCAATAATTAACTTATTAATGGCCTGCATTTCTGAGCTGTTATAATATTGTTTCCTCATCACAAATCTACCCAGAATTGTATTTTGTGTCATTCACACATGTTTAACATACAAATCCTGCATATTTAGGCTTTACAAAAAAGATAGCTGTTAACTTGAAAACTACCAGTACATGACATCACAAGGTGGAACAGAGCATTTTGAGCTTTGGACAAAAAGCTGAGCCTTGACAAAAAGCTCACAGGATCAATTTATGTAGCATAGGACCTTTTACAATACCAGTTCATTTGGCTGATAACACATTACGGTCCACATGCATTGTCTTGATAGTTCTCCTGGCTTATTTATATATATGTGTAACATAATTCTACCTACCTACCTACCTACCTACCTACCTACCTACCTACCTACCTACCTACTAGTCAATTTTAAGAAAACATTTAGCTTTAAGACAGAGGTAGGGCTGTGATATCGCAGATAAATGTATTTCTAGAAGCGTGTTGGTATGTCCTCAATAGACCCTTTGTGCTGGTAGTGCACTGTGAAGGAGACCGCATTACCACTGTGATCTTGACCAGTTATGTGCAGAAGGAGCTATGTAGGGTAAGTTGTGACTTTTGTGTTCCAAAGAAATTCAATCATAAGATTTCTATCAAAACACATTTTTTAAATTTGAAATATAGTTTACATATTATATATTATATATGTTATATTTGCCGAGTGTACGACCAAGGTTTGCTACGTCCAACCCTGGAGCCAGGCCTTGGGTGGGTGCTCCTCATGGCGGAACGACGTGGGGCCGTCCTCACGTCCCACGACCCATAAGGGGCCGGTGCAGAGCCATCTGCTCGACAGTCAAAGGTGGGGGCCTTGGCAACCAGATCTCCGGGCATGAAGACTAGCTCTGGGGACATGGAATGTCACCTCGCAGGGGGGTAAAGGAGCCTGAGCTTGTGTGGGATGTTGAGCGCTACCGACTAGATATAGTCTGCCTCACCTCCACGCACAGCTTGAGCTCTGGAACCCAACTCCTTGAGAGGGGCTGGACTCTCCATTTCTCTGGCGTTGCCTGCAGGGAGTGGCGTCGGACTGGTGTGGGCTTGCTCACTGGCCCACAGCTCGGCCGCCACGTGTTGGAGTTCACCTCGGTGAACCTGTGCCTTCGGGTCGGGGACAGGTCTCTCACTGTTGTGTCAGCCTACTGGCCGAACAGCACTGCAGAGTACCCGGCCTTCTTGGAGTCCCTGGGAGGGGTGCTAGACAGTGGTGGACTGACCGGGGACTCCGTTGTTCTCCTGGCGGACTTCAATGCCCATATGGGTAACGACAGTGACACCTGGAGGGGCGTGATCGCGAAGAACGGCCTCCTTGATCTGAACCCGAGTGGTGTTCTGTTATTGGACTTCTGTGCTAGCCACAATTTGTCCATAATGAACACCATGTTCGAGCACAAGGGTGTCCATCGGTGCACGTGGCACCAGGACACCCTAGGTCGAAGGTTGATCATCGACTTTGTTGATGTGTCATCTGATTTACGGCCACGTGTCTTGGACACTCGGGTGAAGAGAGGGGCAGAACTGTCAACCGATCACCACCTGGTGGAGCCGCTGGTGGAGCAGGAAGCCCGATAGACCTGGCAGGCCCAAGCATATCGTGAGGATCTGCTGGGATTGTCTGGTGGAGCCCTCTGTCAGGGGGTCTTCAACTCACACCTCCGGGAAAGCTTCTCCTTGATCCCGGGGGAGGCTGGGGACATTGACTCCGAATGGGCTATGTTCTTCGCCTCTTTTGTCAATGTGGCTGCTCGTAGCTGTTGTGGTGGCAACCCCTGAACCTGGTGGTGGACACTGGAATTAAGGGATGCTGTCAGGCTGAAAAGTCCTATCGAGCCTTGTTGGCTCATGGGACTCCTGAGGCAGCTTACGAGCACCGCTGGGCCAAGCATGCCGCGGTTTGTGCGGTCACGGAGGCAAAAACTCAGGAGAAGTTCTGGGAGGTCATGGGGGAGGACTATTGGACAGCTTCAAAGAGATTCTGGCAAACTGTCTGACGCCTCGGGAGGGGGAAAAGGTGCTTCACCAGCACTGTTTCACTGTTTACAGTGTGGGTGGAGAGCTGCTGACCTCGACTGGGGATGTTGTCGGGTGGTTGAAGGAATACATTGAGGATCTCCTCAATCCCACCATCACGAGACCGGGGGCCCAAAGGCGGACTCGTCCATCACCCTGGCTGAAGTTTGAAGTGGCTGGGAATCGGCTCCTCCAAATCCAAGGCCATGGTTCTCGAAGTGGCTTGCCCTCTCTGGATGGGTGAAGAGTCTCTGCCTCAAGTGGAAGAGTTCAAGTATCTCGGGGTCTTGTTTACGAGTGAGGAAAGGATGGAACTTGAGATTGACAGGCGGATTCTCGATTTACCGGTCAACCTACGTTCCTAGTCTCACCTTTGGTCATGAGGTCTGGGTAATGACCGAAAGGACGAGATTGCAGATACAAGTGGCAGAAATGGTTTTCCTCTGCAGGGAGGCTGGGCGCTCCCTTAGAGATAGGATTAGGAGCTCGGTCACACAGGAGGAGCTTGGAGTAGAGCTGCTGCTCCCACACGTTGAGAGGCGCCAGCTGAGGTGGCTCGGGCATCTGCTCAGGATGCCTCCTGGACGCCTCCCTAGGGAGGTGTTCTGGGCATGTCTCACCGGGAGGAGGCACCGGTGAAGGCCCAGGACACGCTGGAGGGAGGGATTGTCTCTCGGCTGGCCTGGGAACGCTTTGGGGTCCCACTGGAGGAGCTGGACGATGTGTCTGGGGTGAGGGAAGTAGACTGCTGCCCCGCGACCTGGCCCCTGATAAGCAGAAGAACATCAATGAATGGATGCTATATTTATCAGTTGAAACTTTGCAGTGACATCATTCTGAGGGTGTTCTCCATGTATGCCTATGGTGAAATGTTGATCTGTTGTAGTTCCAATTAAGTCGACTTTCTCTGTTCCGATTGCGTTAAAAAGTGTAGATTAAAGTCTAATAGACCTTCCGACAGAGCAGTTCCTACAGTTACTTTCATACCCCCAGGGAATGTTGATAAAATCAACCACAAAATATCCATTATGTTATAGTATAATATTATTATTGTAAACAAAAATAACAAACTAATTACTTCAGTGTTGCATTCTGCTATTTATTTGTTGCCGCGCAACAATATTTAACAGTACTATAAAAAAAAAAAAATGTGTGGATAATTTAACTTTATGTTTTGATTACAATATTATTATTCATTGTCTTTATTTACTTTAGCAATATATCACACTTTGTTTGTTATCTTGACTATATTCAACAGTCCCATTTTTGTGATGCCATCCTGTTACCAATTTTTTTATACATATATCAGTTTTCAAATGTATTTAATCAGTAACTCATTTAATGCTTTGCCTGGAATGTTCTGCAGTATGTGACACTGCCAGGCCAAGTTACAGATCAGGCTAGTGGAAAAGTGAGCCTGCTCTCAGAAGAAATGTATGTTTTATCAGTTAATCCTGAGCAATAAAAACACCAAAAATAAATTGAAGAAATATATTAACGTCATACTGTGAAACATTCTAGGCAAAGCAAAACATCTTTATGGAAACACGCAAGTGGCAAACCCCCCCCCCCCCCCACACCAGAAATATTACACAGTGCTGCTTTAAAGCATTCATCTAAAAACTGTACTAATGAATGAAGTTTATTTTACCTTATTGATTTGTAGTTTGTGTCCAAGTCTCATCCTGAAGATGTGAAGGAGGTAGTGGTCTGGACGAGGTTCTCTGAACTAAAGAAGCTTCATGGAGAGCTGGCCTACACTCACAGAAACCTCTTCAGACGGGAAGAAGAGTTCCCCCCTTTTCCACGAGCACAGGTCTTTGGTAATGATATGACTTGAATGCACTCTTTACACTTCTAATGTATGTTTTACATTGTTGTGGCCTTACGTGAGCCACCTGCTAATGCACTGATGTTGCTATATTTCTATCTAACAGAATGGTGTACTTTTGTGCTGCAGGGAGATTTGATGAAGCTGTCATAGAGGAGAGGAGGAGAGCAGCAGAAGCCATGTTTGGTTTCACCACCACTATACCAGCTCTTTACAACAGCCCGCAGCTCAAAGACTTCTTCAGAGTGAGACCAAAACCATTGGGTTTGGTTTACGTGACATCATTATGTATTAACAAGCAAAAAAAAAAAAAAAAAAAAAAAAAACAAGAAAAAAAACTAAGTTTAAGGGCAGGTCTGAATTCTATGGTAGACTTTGCCTTTCAACTGTCAAAGTGCTTCTATTTTTCTGATTTGTTGTAATTACTTGACCTGTCCATTCACATGAAACTAAAATTTTAACATTTTGACTGCATGACTTTCTAAAATTCTAAAACGAGAAAAGCCTAAAAGATGAAAAATATCTTTTTCAAAAGAATCTTGTGAACTAACGTGAAATTATTTACCAGTTTTTGCCATTTGGAGCACACGAGTAATATGGAAATTTTGTGAACTCAATCTCCATTAAAAAAAAAAGTTAGGACTTTTAAATGTTTATTAATTTTCTTTCTTTTTTTTGTTTTTTTTGTTTTTACGTTTCACATTTCATATTTCATTGATTGGCTCTTTGTTTCTAGAATTGTTGAAGGGTTTAGACCATAGACTGTATGTATAAATGGACATATCTAACCTGTTAGCTGTCACATTCCAAATAGGAAGTGAGTGCTTCCGGCTTCACTGACTCTAGCTCCAGTTCACTTTCTATTGAAGAAACTATCGCCCTTCTCTCTGCAAGTACTGCTGTCAGGCTATTTTGTCCATAAATTAAAATATGAACACTAATAACAGACAAATCAGGTGCCTTCTTTTCTCTAGGTCACTCCCGTTAGCATTAGCAACAGGTTTGGACAGTGTTGCTAAGCTGCCTGCTCATGGCCAAACCGGTTGTGCGGGTGGGAAGGAACTTTACTGTCAAGACTTTGCTGCGGATTGGCTGTTTGGCTTCTATGATTCTCACATTCAGAATTTCAAACTTTACAACCTCCCTTGTGCCAGTGATTTTTTTTTTTTTTTTTTACTTAGCACTGTGCTCTATGCTACTTTGGCTTGATTTCAGTAGTGGTGATAGACAAAACTATGCAAAGATATGAAAAAAACAACAACACACATTTGTTTTGTCCTCATAGGGTGGTGAAGTGTCCCGTCCCTTAGACCCCACTTTAGTAGACGCCTCCGGGATACTACCTCCCCCTCTCATCCCCCTTCCCAATCGCCGTACCTCCAACTATCAACCCGCTGATGAAGAAACGGGACACGAGGCTCCAACTTTACCCCAAGATTTAGGAAACAACCTGGTCTTAGACTTGGGAGAGACAGAAGTAGCTGCCGAGGTCTTCTGTGACATTGGGGGATCTCCTGAGGAACCAAATGACTTAGAGCTGGATGACAGAGGTGCAAGACCAAAGTAGAGTGACTTAAATGTAGATGTTGTTTACATTTAAAGAAGGGCTATTTAACTTCTATGGGGCATTAATTGCTAACATATAACATAATTAGATCACCACGTTACCTTTTATTGTTTTGAAAATGCAAAATTTGCTGAAAACATGTTTTTAAGTTTCACTTTTGTGTTTGACACTCAGAGCCAAAAGTCATTCCCTCTACATAATGCCACATAACAATTTTGTCCCTTCTGTTTATGAAACTACTGCACATTGCATCAGATTTGTAAAGCTGTAGTGTACAGTTTTGTGTCATGCTTTTGTATATTTAAAAAATTACAAATTACAATAAAATAAAACAATTAAAAAAAAAAAAAATTACATGCATGACATGCTTGTGAGCAGAGCACTGAACACTGGACATCTTACAGCTAACCACGAGGATAGTTCGAATAGGGCCTAGGGGAGATTGCTAAATTACATGCATGGATGGTAACTAAAACGTCTTTAGGCATATTTTTAATGAGGGAACAACTTTATAATATAGTAGAATGCTCAAAAAAGGTGATTTTGCATAATACATCCTCTTTAAGTTAAAACTGCTATTTCAAGGCAACTTTTGAATGTCAGCTATCCATCCATCCATCCATTTTCTTCCGCTTATCCAGAGCCGGGTCGCGGGGGCAGCAGTCTAAGCAGGGACTCCCAGACTTCCCTCACCCCGGACACGTCCTCCAGCTCCTCCGGTGGGACCCCAAGGCGTTCCCAGGCCAGCCGAGAGACATAGTCCCTCCAGCCTGTCCTGGGTCTTCCCCGGGGCCTCCTCCCGGTGGGACATGCCCAGAACACCTCCCTAGGGAGGCGTCCAGGAGGCATCCTGAGCAGATGCCCGAGCCACCTCAGCTGGTTCCTCTCAACGTGTAGGAGCAGCGGCTCTACTCCGAGCTCCTCCAGTGTGACCGAGCTCCTCACCCTATCCCTAAGGGTGCGCCCGGCCACTCTGCGGAGGAAGCCCATTTCAGCCGCTTGTATCCGCGATCTTGTCCTTTCGGTCATTACCCAGAACTCATGACCATAGGTGAGGGTAGGAACGTAGATTGACCGGTAAATCGAGAGCTTCGCCTTCCGGCTCAGCTCCTTCTTTACCACAACGGACCGATACAGCGACCGCATCACTGCAGACGCTGCACCGATCCGCCTGTCAATCTCCCGCTCCATCCTTCCCTCACTCGTGAACAAGACCCCGAGATACTTGAACTCCTCCACTTGGGGCAGAGACTCACCACCCACCCGGAGAGAGCAAACCACCTTTTTCCGGTCGAGAATCATGGCCTCAGATTTGGAGGAGCTGATTCTCATCCCAGCCACTTCACACTCGGCTGCAAACCGCCCCAGTGCCTGCTGCAGGTCCTGGCTCGAAGAAGCCATCAGGACAACATCATCTGCAAACAGCAGAGATGAAATCCTGTGGTTCCCAAACCAGGCCCCCCAGTTTCTGCTTCCTCCTCGGAAGACGTGACAGTGGGATTGAGGAGATCCTCAAAGTATTCCTTCCACCGCCCGACAACATCCCCAGTCGAGGTCAGCAGCTCTCCACCCGCACTGTATACAGTGTTGGTGAAGCACTGCTTCCCCCTCCTGAGGCGTCGGACGGTTTGCCAGAATCTCTTTGAGGCCGTCTGATAGTCCTTCTCCATGGCCTCCCCGAACTCCTCCCAACCCCGAGTTTTTGCCTCTGTGACTGCCTGAGCCGCGGCACGCTTGGCCCGCCGGTACTCATCAGCTGCCTCAGGAGTCCCACGAGCCAACAAGGCTCGATAGGACTCCTTCTTCAGCTTGACGGCATCCCTTACTTCCGGTGTCCACCACCGGGTTCGGGGATTGCCGCCGCGACAAGCACCACAGACCTTACGACCACAGCTATGAGCAGCCGCATCGACAATAGAGGTGGAGAACATGGCCCACTCGGAGTCCATGTCTCCAACCTCCCCCGGGATCAGGGAGAACCTCTCCCGGAGGTGGGAGTTGAAGACCCCCCTGACAGAGGGCTCCGCCAGACGTTCCCAGCAGACCCTCACAATGCGCTTGGGCCTGCCAGGTCTGTCCGGCTTCCTCCTCCGCCAGCGGATCAAACTCACCACCAGGTGGTGATCAGTTGACAGCTCAGCCCCTCTCTTCACCCGAGTGTCCAAGACACGCGGTCGGAGGTCAGATGACACGACAACAAAGTCGATCATTGACCTCTGACCTAGAGTGTCCTGGTGCCACGTGCACCGATGGACATCCTTGTGCTCGAACATGGTGTTTGTTATGGACAAGCTGTGACTAGCACAGAAGTCCAATAACAAAACACCGCTCGGGTTCAGATCGGGGAGGCCGTTCCTCCCAATCACGCCCCTCCAAGTGTCACTGTCGTTACCCACATGGGCGTTGAAGTCCCCCAGGAGAACAACGGAGTCCCCGGTTGGTGCACTGTCTAGTACCCCTCCCAGGGACTCCAAGAAGGCCGGGTACTCTGCACTGCTGTTTGGCCCGTAGGCCGACACAACAGTGAGAGACCTGTCCCCGACCCGAAGGCGCAGGGACGCGACCCTCTCGTTCACCGGAGTGAACCCCAGCACGCAGCGGCTGAGCTGTGGGGCAATGAGCAAGCCCACACCAGCTCGCCGCCGCTCCCCGCGGGCAACGCCAGAGAAATGGAGAGTCCAACCCCTCTCAAGAAATGTCAGCTACTCAGAGTTTATGTATTCACAATGAAGCATTGCAGTACCTCCACAAGAATCACAAAATGCAACAAACTAAACAATATGTCTTTTTGTTTGACAAAATCTTTCATTATTAACTAAAAACGATTAGCTGGATCTGTCACCTGCTTTTCTTCAAGGAGATGCTATGACTTTGCTTGGAAAGTCCCACAGTGTTGCATTAGACTCACCTATCTTCAATGAAGGCAAGTAGTTGATGCTGTTGATGTCAGTTCTGTGGAAAGGCAGGCCAGCTCACACTTTCTTCTTTTCAGATGACATATTTTGGAACATTTAAGTCAAAGCCATAACGTCAGTTGAAAAAAGCAGGAGGCAGACCACTCACCGAAAGTGTTACATAGTGCCCCTTTAATTTAGAAGCCATCCATCCATTCATCCATTTTTTTCCGCTTATCCGGGGACGGGTCGTGGGGGCAGCAGTCTAAGCAGGGACTCCCAGACTTCCCTCAGCCCAGACACGTCCTCCAGCTCCTCGGGTGGGACCCCAAGGTGTTCCCAGGCCAGCCGAGAGACATAGTCCCTCCAGCGTGTACTGGGTCTTCCCCGGGGCCTCCTCCGGGTGGGACATGCCCAGAACACCTCCCTAGGTAGGCATCCAGGAGGCATCCTGAACAGATGCCCGACCCATCTCAGCTGACTCTGGACGTGTAGGAGCAGCGGCTCTACTCCGAGCTCCTCGCGTGTGACCAAGCTCCTCACCCTATCCCTAAGGGTGTGCCCAGCCACCCTACGGAGGAAACCCATTTCGGCCGCTTGTAGCCGCAATCTCGTCCTTTCGTCCTTTTTGCTCATGACCATAGGTGAGGGTAGGAACGTAGATTGACCAGTAAAGCGAGAGCTTTGCTCTTCACTCAGCTCCTTATTTACCACAACGGACTGATACAGCAACGGCATCACTGCAGATGCTGCACTCAATCTCACGCTCCATCCTTCCCTCACTCGTGAACAAGACCCCGGGGTAACTCCTCCAGTTGAGGCAGACTCTCTCCACCCACCCGGAGAGGGCAAGCCACTTTTTTTCTGGTCGAGAACCATGGCCTCGGATTTAGAGGAGCTGATTCTCATCCCAGCCACTGCACACTTGGCTGCAAACCGCCCCAGTGCGTGCTGCAGGCCCTGGCTCAATGAAGCCACCGGGACAACATCACCCGCAAACAGCAGAGATGAGATCCTGTGGTTCCCAAACCGGACCCCCCCCCCCCCCCCCCCCCCCCCCCCCCCGACCCCTGGCTGTGCCTAGAAATTCTGTCCATAAATATAATGAACAGAACCAGTGACAAAGGGCAGCCCTGGCGGAGTCCATCATGCATCAGGAACAAGTCTGCGTTACTGCAATGCAAACACAGTTCCTGCTCTGGTCATACAGGGACCAGACAGCCCTTAGCAAAGAGCCCCAGACCCCTTACTCCCGGAGCACCCCCCAAAGGACACCACGAGGGGTCGAATGCCTTCTCCAGATCCACAAAACACATGTGGACTGGTTCAGCAAACTCCCATGAGCCCTCAAGGACCCGATGGAGAGTATAGAGCTGGTCCAGTGTTCCACGACCGGGACGACCATGGAATTTAGAAGCCAAGCCAATGCAATTTATTTTGAATTTAATTAATCATGTTTTACATATTGCATTTCTATATTTCAGATAACAATTATTTGATGAGTAGCTGACAGTGTGAATACAAGCCCAACTTCATGTTGCAATCACCTATAGTCTTTTTTTCTTCTTTGTGTTCCCAGTTCCATCACCATTTCGAATGCAAGATTTACAGGAGTCGCAGGAGGAGCTGAATTCCCTTTTTGATTCATTGGTGGAAGACCAGATTCCACATACTGATGATGCTCCACCCCCTCTGTCTGATGATGACCTGATTGCATTTGACCCTTATTATATACCAGGTGATTTTATAAGCTCTGCTCTTTTCACATGATTGATCTACTTTAAAAGGTGACATTTGTGTTGGGCAATGTTAAAGCATACCTAGTCTACAAAATCTTTTAACCATGTTATAGTTGTTTCCTCTCACCATTTACCCACTCCAAGTTGTATTTGGAGTGATTTGTGCATGTTTGAAAATCTTTAAGCCTATTTTTAAGATGCCATATTGCCAATCAACTCCCGTTGTCACCGCCACTGGTAAGCACCCACTGCCCACTTTGTTCTTCAATTAAATTTTCTTAATTTTGTAATATGCGTAGGATTCAGCAGCAAACCAGTGAACCAAACAAACCAGTGAACTGAAAACTTTATATTTTACTTCTGAACTGTTTCTTAAATAGTGCTCTGTCATGTAAAACATCGCTTTAGCGTAGAAGGCTAAACCGGAAAACAGGTAGTAGTAGTAGTAGTAGTAACAAGTAGTTTTCGCGACCTTAAACTAGACTTATGAGAAACTAAACATTTACAATATTGTTCCAAATAAAAAATTATCACCTTTATGGTCTTATAAATGAAGGGGAAATAAATAAAGGGAAATTAAATATGAAATGTATAAAAGAAAACAAGTCAACTACATTTTCCTACAGGTATTACAAACACACCAGAGCCATCTATTGGTCAAACAAGTGAACTGTAACATGTATAATCAACCGTTACATAACACATATTTATTCAGCTACATGAAGTATAGACAACAAACTCAATACGTGTCTGTTATGTTAACGTAAGATATTAACAGTTAATCAGATAACTAAAGCATAAAAAACAAGCTAACAAGTTTTCTCTCAGTCTCACTCCAAATCACTAAATCCATTGAATTCTTCATCATCTGTGTCTCTTCTGAACTGTCTTCTGTCAACTCTGGAAGTAGATGAAGCACCGCTCCGGGTGGCTGCGTTATTGGTACACAAGCCTAGAGTGCCCTCGCATGGTTGTCATTGTCACAATAACGGAGACGAGAAAACAGACACAAGCAAAATATCTTTTTTAAAAACGTGGACTATATAGGTATTTATGAGCAAAACAAGAAAACATCTATGGTTGAATTATTTTTTAATGCCATACTTTGGAAAATTCCGAGCAAAGCAATAATCTCTCCATGGGGACAAGATACACTCACCTGAAGGATTATTAGGAACACCATACTAATACGGTGTTTAACCCCCTTTCGCCTTGAGAACTGCCTTAATTCTATGTGGCATTGATTCAACAAGGTGTTGAAATTACTCTTTAGAAATGTTGGCCCATATTGATAGGATAGCATCTTGCAGTTGATGGAGATTTGTGGGATGCACATCCAGGGCACGAAGCTCCCGTTCCACCACATCCCAAAGATACTCTATCGGGTTGAGATCTGGTGACTGTGGGGGCCATTGTAGTACAGTGAACTCATTGTCATGTTCAAGAAACCAATTTGAAATGTTTCGAGCTTTATGACATGGTGCATTATCCTCCTGGAAGTAGCCATCAGAGGATGGGTACATGGTGGTCATGAAGGGATGGACATGGTCAGAAACAATGTTCAGGTAGCCCGTGGCATTTAAACTATGCCCAATTGGCACTAAGGGACCTAAAGTGTGCCAAGAAAACATCCCCCACACCATTACACCACCACCACCAGCCTGCACAGTGGTAACAAGGCATGATGGATCCATGTTCTCATTCTGTTTACGCCAAATTCTGACTCTACCGTTTGAATGTCTCAACACAAATCGAGACTCATCAGACCAGGCAACATTTTTCCAGTCTTCAACTGTCCAATTTTGGTGAGCTTGTGCAAATTGTAGCCTCTTTTTCCTATTTGTAATGGAGATGAGTGGTACCTGGTGGGGTCTTCTGCTGTTGTAACCCATCCGCCTCAAGGTTGTGTGTGTTGTGGCTTCACAAATGCTTTGCTGCATTCCTCGGTTGTAACGAGTGGTTATTTCAATCAATGTTGCTCTTCTATCAGCTTGAATCACTCGGCCCATTCTCCTCTGACCTCTAGCATCAACAAGGCATTTTCGCCCACAGGACTGCCGCATACACCATTCTTTGTAAACCCTAGAAATGGTTTTGCTTGAAAATCCCAGTAACTGAGCAGATTGTGAAATACTCAGACCGGCCCGTCTGGCACCAACAACCATGCCACACTCAGAATTGCTTAAATCACCTTTCTTTCCCATTCTGACATTCAGTTTGAAGTTCAGGAGATTGTCTTGACCAGGGCCACACCCCTAAATGCATTGAAGCAACTGCCATGTGATTGGTTGATTAGATAATTGCATTAAGGAGAAATTGAACAGGTGTTCCTAATAATCCTTTAGGTGAGTGTAGATAGATATATCATTATTATATCATTATTATAAGTAAAGAATACATTTTTTAGATTATAAACTTGTCTAAATATTGACTTACAATAGATAATTTTAGTCAAAACACTGTGGCTGAAATATGAAACCAACATGTATACAATTTGATAGCAAAATCATTTCATGCACCCTCATTTCCAGGTGGCTCTGACCACTGCGGTGACCACTCGGAGCTGTTCTCTCTGCCCTCAGACAGCATGAACCCAGGGACTGCTTATCTGACCAGCGCCTCCTCCGAGCTCACTGTAGCCATGGAGAAGGAAAAGGAGGGAGAGTTAAGTGCTGCTATAGTCAAATACAGGACAGCCGTAGACATCCTCATCACAGGAGTTCAAGGTAAAAAACAAAACAAAAACAAAACTAAAATAACTAACTAGAATATAACATTGGTGTTAAAAGTATCAAAAATCTGATTCAAATCAATTTATGCGCTAAACTGTGATTATAAACTGAAACATACCATGTGCAGTTTGTGGGCATGTTGCATGTGATTTACCAATGGGAAGTGCATGTATTATTTCTGCCACAAAAGTGATATGTATATGAGAGTATTCAGCTAGTGCAAAAGTTTGCATGCCTCAGTTCTATTGAACTACTGAAGTGTTGTTGCAAATTAATGTTTGCCCCATTTTTCTGTATCATTTGGACCAAGGAGTGTCTGATGGGGACCCATTAAAACTTAACAGTAGGTTAACCAGTGTAGTCCTTTTTGCTTTGGACTCAAATACGCAATGATATATCACGGAAATCCATGCACAAATCCATTGTCGCGTTGGAGCGATCCAGAGACAGGATCAGGACATTGCATCTCATCCAGGAACCCAGTACGCATTT
This sequence comes from Periophthalmus magnuspinnatus, assembly GCF_009829125.3. Lineage (NCBI taxonomy): Eukaryota > Metazoa > Chordata > Actinopteri > Gobiiformes > Gobiidae > Periophthalmus > Periophthalmus magnuspinnatus. Next base: position 14,010,324 of record NC_047143.1, read on the forward strand.
ACTGGACCCCAGTCTCCAGGAGGATGTGGGACAGATGTGTGAAAGCCCAGTTTGATGGACAGCTGCTATGGAATGCTGCGCGTCAGTGGAAAACTTGTGGGAGCCAGGACTAAAGAGTTGTAGGTAATGATTTTATATCTGCCTCAGATTTTGCACATGTTGGCAAAAACACCCAGTTTTGCATATTCATTCAGTAACAGGGGCAAGGGGCAGGGGTCTTCTTTGTCTCTGTGAGAAATTGTGTCAGGTTTTTGCACCACTTTTAGCATGGTTCCCTGTTTAGCACCCAAGCTGTTTGATAAATTAGGCCGTAAGTGCTTTATTGATGCATGGACAGTCCCGCGAGTTCCAACACTATAATGATTCTGTCAAGGCATTGGTGAATGAACCTTAACTATGTCTAATTAAAAGTTAGAAGAAAATTGTGAAATAATGCATACAATTAATGACCAATTAACACCAATTCATTGGCCAGATTGGTAGTTGGTCATATTTTAGATCTATTTATAAAAGAGGTTGCATTTAGTTTGATGCAAATTCCACTCCCTGCTTGTTTCCATGAAGACTGACACTAACATTAAACTCTTATTTATTATACAGTTGTTTTATTGCAAAAAATACACTAAATAACATGCCTTCTTACTGACATTACAGATCAGATATGTAACTTGGGCTGATATCATCACCTGCTTGTCCCCTTGGAAATAGATATTTTTAATGGCATAATAATGCATTAGTCTCATACAGTGCTTTTCCAGACAATTAAAATAAATTTAGAATTTGATGCATTATTCAATCAATCCATACTTGGTGGTGGTAAGCTACCATTGCAGGTAGATTTCACAGATTGGCAGCTTCACTTCCGTCAATTAACCCCTCCGACCAGCACCAACACTCACGCACACATTACTTTCATACTAGTATTGCCACCTCACTGTGGTCCTAGTGGTCTCCCATCTAAGTATTAACCACACCCAGCCTTGTTTAGCTTCTGAAATCTTAGATCAGGAGGAGGTTTGGCCATACTGTGGAACATTCCTGACAAAGCAAAAAGATCTCCATGTGGACAAGCAGGTGGCAGATGCTCCACTAGAGAAGTTTCACAGTGCAGTTAGTTTGTTACAGTTAGACATACAGTGCATAGTGAGTACCCATAGTAAGCTCATCCAGGCTCACTTGATACATGCAAACTCCACACAAAAATGAATACTATTAATTCATAATGAATTGCACATAAGTTCAATGGGCTGTGTTAATGTGTGCCATGCATTTAGTAGGGCAGTACGTGAGCCAACTGTCAGAGGCCCAGAGAGGTATGATGAAGAAACAAGTACCCAAGAGGTACAGCCACATGCCCATACCTGAAGAACTGGAAACTGCCAAACAAAGGCTCCAAGCCTTGGCCAGCCACCTAAAGAGGTACACATGAGATAATTAATGTTTAATTCATGTTCGCAAAACAACTGGCGAAAGTGTACGCTCATTGTCAGGGTAATAACACCAGAGCAGACCCACCGAGGCTGGAAACAGAACAGTACTTGAAAGGTATATGGGAGAAGGAGGCATCACTTAACAGCAATGCACAGTGGCTGGTGGCTCTGAGAGAAGACCACAGCAACCTCCCTGAACAGAACCCAGTTACCATCACAATGGCAGACATCCAAGTAAGAGTCTCATGTATGAAAAACTGGACCGCACCGCACCTGACATGATCCACAGCTACTGGCTAAAGAAGCTCACTGCTCTCCATGAGCATCTGGCAGCACAAATGAAGTAGCTGCTAATGGATGGGACTCACCCTGAATGGCTAACTGAAGGGTGCACAATCCTGATCCAGAAGGACCCCTCAAATGGTACAGTACCATCCAACTATCAGCCAATAGCCTGTCTCTCCACAACATGGAAGCTCATTTCAGGCATCACTAAGATAAGTGGCCACATGGATCAATAGATGAGCACAGCACAGAAGGGCATCAGCAAAGATGTCAGGGGAGCCAAACACCAGCTCTTGGTAGACTGAACAGTCGCCCGAGACTGCAGAACCCGTAAGACCAACCTGTGCACTGCCTGGATTGTTTACAAGAAAGCCTATTACTCAGTGCCACACACATGGATCACTGAATGCCTGGAGGACAGGACTCTAAGAGCCTTCATTGCAAACTCGATGAGGTTGTGGAAAATCACCCTTGAGGCCAATAGCAATCCACTTGCACAAGTGACCATCAAATGTGGCATATACCAAGGAGATGCACTGTCCCCACTGCTGTTCTGCATAGGTCTGAACCCCCTCAGCCAAATCATCAACAACACTGGCTATGGATACCGACTCAGGAATGGGGCCACCATCAGTCACCTCCTCTACATGGATGACATCAAGCTGTATGCTAAGAATGAGCGAGACATCGACTCACTGATCTACACCACCAGGATCTACAGCACAGATATTGGAATATCGTTCGAGCTTGAGAAGTAGTAGCTGGATGGTGACAAAGAGAGGGAAAATAGTCCACACAGAATGGGTCTCCCTCCCAGAAGGAACAATAGCAGACACTGAGGACCGTTACAAGTACCTTGGTATCCCACAAGCAAATGGCAACCTTGAAGAGGAAACAAGGAAAGCAGCCACGGCCAAATACCTCAGACGAGTAAGGCAAGTCCTAAGGAGTCAGCTCATTTGTACGTTACTGCTGCAAATAGGTATTTGAACACCTGAGAAAATCAATGTTAATATTTGGTACAGTAGCCTTTGGTTGCAATTACAGAGGTCGAATGTTTCCTGTAGTTTTTCACCAGGTTTGCACTTACTGCAGGAGAGATTTTGGCCCACTCCTTCACACAGATCTTCTCTAGATCAGTCAGGTTTCTGGGCTGTTGCTGAGAAATATGGAGTTTGAGCTACCTCCAAAGATTTTCTATTGGGTTTAGGTCTGGAGATTGGCTAGGCCACTCCAGTACCTTGATATGTACCTAATACAGTGCAGGCGTCCTGTCCCATGTGCAGAAAAACACCCCCAAAGCATGATGCTGCCACCCCCATGCTTCACGGTAGGAATGGAGTTCTTTGGATGGTACTCATCATTCTTCTTCCTCAAAACACAGTGAGTGGAATTAAGACCAACAAGTTCTATTTTGGTCTCATCTGACCACATGACTTTCTCCCATGACTCCTCTGGCTCATCCAAATGGTCATTGGCAAACTTAAGATGGGCCTGAACATGTGCTGGTTTAATCAGGGGAACCTTCTGTTCCATGCATGATTTTAAACCATGATGTCTTTAATGTATTACTAACAGTAACCTTGGAAACGGTGGTCTCAGCTCTTTTCAGGTGACTAGCTCCCCCCGTGTAGTTTTGGGTTGATTCCTCACCTTTCTTAGGAGGTGAGATCTTACATGGAGCCCCAGTCCGAGGGAGACTAACAGTAGCTTCTTCCATTTTCTAATAACTGTTTGTTGTTGTATGTGCAGATGATCCAAACTCAGTGCGGCGGGAGGCTGTGATGCGAAGAACAGCCCACTACCTGAAGCATGTCGAAAAACTGGTGGACATGCACTCCACCAGGGACTCTCATTCATAGCACTGGTCACTTGGGTATTGTCAACCACAACGAGCAATCTGTCAACCAAAAAAACTCCTCATGTAGTGATGATGAAACTCTATAGTTCCATAGTCCTGGCATGAACAGCCTCCCTCTGCTTGTCAGATCCTCTCAGTCTTTAATACAGTTTAAGACTAGACTGAAAACCTACCTCTTCCCCTTGGCATTTAATACTAGCTAGACAGGATATCTTGGTGTTTTATTGTTTTTTTCCCTATGTATTGTGTTATCTGCATTTTTATTTTATTTTATGTAAAGCACTTTGGTCAGCTGAAGTTGTGCTAATGTGCTATATAAATAAGAAAAAGAAAAGAGATAGAAAAAGTCCCATCAAGTAACTCCTCACCATTTCATCTCCGATTATCATTTTCTGCAATTACAGACTCTGTTGTACTTGAGAAGGTTGTCTAAAATCATCTCAGCCCTCATAAAAGATACATCCTCATGTTGTGTAGCAACTTCACTTTGAAGGAGAATTACAATGCACATTTGTAGCATTGTTAGCCATGTTACAACATTATTCCCTCATCAAAAACATACCTGGAGTTTTGCTTTGGCTTGTTTCTATTGAACTTGTTGCTAAATGATTGATTCCCATTGCTACCAGCAGAGGGAGAGCCAAGCAAATGACTAAATGAAGTGCCCATAAATGCAGTTCAACAATATAGTTATAAATCTGTAATGCCAAGGCAAATTTGCCAAATGGCATGTTTAAACCACAGTTTAGTACACGCTGTCATTTGTAATGCAGCTTATTGACTGTATTGTCACAGGCTCTTTTCTCTTAGACTACGATCATTAGAGCACCCAACCAATCTTTCTGTCCAGGCGTGATGATGTGATCCATTCACTGATTACACGGCCAATCTCTTAATCTGAACATTCATGGCTGGGACTTTAACTCAAACTAGTTGGTCAACTAGTCAACTTCATGCTATGTACTTTCTCAGGCAGATGGTATGGAAAGTTATTCTATAAACTATGGTATGACACTTTCGATCATATAACTCAATCTAAATATTCTTATTGGTGTTTCAAAGTTTGTTTTCTAACTCATTAACTGAGAACACATCGCAGAAACACATGGTTGTGGAAAGCAATCCTGAGGAAACACTGGACTCATGCAATGAAAACATGTGCAACTGGTCAAAAATATCTTCATTGTTTTCTTTTATTTTTTGTGTAAATACAGTTCCAAATTACAAAAATATTAACAATTGTTTAAAATAAATTGATAATATTCCTTGTATTACAAGCTTGCAGTAAACCCCAACCAGTTCTGTTCAAGCTAGAACAACTGTGAACAGAGTTACTGTACTAACATGCACAGTACAAACCATTACATCAGGTTAAACTAACTTTGAATCCAATTTCATCACCCTAGGATATGCTCACTTGATATGATTAGGAGGTAAAGGAACAATATATGTATAAGCATGCAGTTAATGCACTGTTAGATGCAGTAAAGTGACTTTTCCACTAACAGGTGCTATTCTCTCATTAAATGCCTCACCAACCAAAGTAAATATTTTCCCCACATGTGATATTTTGTATTTTAACCCACCTCTCACTAATTCTAAGTCCTTCAGAGTGTCCTGTTGACATTCTGAGTGTCCAATTATGTTCAGTCATACAATAGACATTTCTTTATTTGAGGGGGCAGCGTACACAGACATTAAGCTCATAAAAACATGTTATGCACCAGATTGTATCTTAACAGCTACGTTTTATCTACAGTCCCTGACTGACTTGTCCAAGTAATAGTTTAAACATTACTCCTGGTGTATTGACATATCCACCTCTGAGGTTTAGGAAAAATAATGAATGGACACCATATTTATTTCAGATTTGTCTCAACTAGTAATATTCAAATATAAAGTCAAAGTTCTCCATTAAAATGTGCATCTTTTGTTGTTCATCCAACATCCCTTTCTTATTGAATGAAGATAAACATATATTACTGTGTTGTTTATTTGATTTGAAGGACCATTGTTGAGGACAGATGTAGCCACCTCCAAATGAGACCAGCATCGTGGACAACAAAAGATAAAGGGAAAACAAAAACAGCGAGTGGAGGAGTGTGGTGAAGAGAGCATGAGCTTGGAACATTCCTCTTTTGTTTCTGTTTCTATAAAACACTTTTTCAATAGCATTCCTGTCTTTCCTCTAGCTTCCATCCAATCCCTGAAAGCTTGATTTAGTGCTGCACCTGTAAATCAGAGATGGAAAGACAGAAGTGTTAGCATATGCACACTCTAGCACTCTCTGCTCTGCCCACTGCAATTATACTCTCCAGCGGCTGGCTGTGAGCGTAATAGCCCTTATTTATGAGCGAGGATCAAATGTTTATCTAGAATCATAATATACATTACATTCAGCACAAGGCAATAGAATGACTTCACGTAGGGAGAAAGACATTGACCAAAATTAATGTCAATATTCTTGTGGATTTTACAGAAAATGATTAACTGATGTTTTGCAATTTGTCAGGAATGTGCTAAAATGTGCCTGTAAATGTCTTGATTGATGTTGATGAACTATAAATAAAAAAAGAAATAAATAATACATTTACTTTTATCTGTTCTTTTATTATAAAAAATATTGTAATTTTCAATATCCATATGACAGTACTCCTGAGTACTTGAAATGTGAAAAAATGTACATGTAAAATGTGCCTAACTTGGGCACACTAACTAGCATGATGTCATCAATATGTTTTAGAAGACTCTACCTGTAATTTAAATTTTTAAATTTTTCTACAGATTGTTTCTTGATTGGTGTAAAACAATAATTTATATTCACAGCAGGTGTTACCCCATCAAATTAAATGAATATCAGAGAATCTTAAAAACTATGATAACGACATATGCACTTTAATAATAAAACTGTAACATGGTTTAATTTGTCTGTCCATTTTGCAATGTCCAACATCTTGTAATGTCAGTTAGCTCCTATTTGTTCAGAAGCCTTATGTGTCATACTCTTCTTTTTTTTGTGTGTGGGTGTTTTTGAAATGTACATTTTTATTTACAATCATAAAAAATTAACCCTGTCCTGTCTTTTCATAGCCAGACGTTCCTTGAATATCTGTCTAACTGGATTTCCCCCCCATATGTGTAGGCCTACATGACAATTGTTAAGTGAATGCTCTCCTGATTTGCTTTCACACAACTTGATTACAAAAAACTGATCTTGAACATGTTTACTAAATTGATATCAAATAAAACTGAAATCACAAGAACTATCTGAATAAATTGTGGCCATTTAGTCACTCTCTTTGTATCCTGAAAATCAAAGGCTTGAATGCAATAACAAATACAGCTAATACATACCCCACAAAATATGTATTATTTCAGGACATCGGAAAAACAATGATGTGCCTAGTGTGTTGCCATGGCTACTGTGCCCTCCATTCCATTGTGGACACAGAGAAGATGGTGAAGTTTGTGCCAGTTTTTTATTTTCCGTTCGGCCCAGTAAATACAGAGATATTAATCATGAACCAGTTTAAAAAAATCTGCAATATGACAGTTAAACCCCCACTCATTAGACATTTTAAAATGTCATGTCGCGTGAATGGGCCATAATGTAATGTGGTAGAAAACTAATTTCAATGGACTAAAAAAAAAAAAAAAAAATTCTAAATTCCATAGTATAGGCAACTAGAAGCAAAAGTGAAGTAAACATAATGTCATTTCAATCAGATATTTAGACTAGCTGTAGAATATTATAAAATATACAAATCAAGATACTTTTGACAAACAATAACAACTCATTTGTACAACAGAGTATAAAGGTGACATGCAGCCTACTTTATTCAGAAGTTTATTTTTGATGTGTAAGATGTCCTTTATGGGCATCCAAGCGCCAGTCTTTTGCAGTGTTTTCACTTTAATTCAGCACCTCTAAATCACATGTGTCAAACTCAAGGCCAAATGTGGCCCTCCATATTATTTTAGGTGGCCCTCGACAGGGTAAATTAAAAGGTATAATCGTCTTAAAATGTCATTTTATCAGGAGATACATAGTTACACAGACATATTTTAACATCAAGGCAAATACATATTTAATATTTGTAACCTGAATAAGTAATAAATACAGAAACATCCATCCATTTTCTTCCGCTTATCCGGGGCCGGGTCGCGGGGGCAGCAGTCTAAGCAGGGACTCCCAGACTTCCCTCACCCCGGACACGTCCTCCAGCTCCTCCAGTGGGACCCTAAGGCGTTCCCAGGCCAGCCGAGAAACATAGTCCCTCCAGCGTGTCCTGGGTCTTCCCCGGGGCCTCCTCCCGGTGGGACCTGCCCAGAACACCTCCCTAGGGAGGCGTCCAGGAGGCATCCTGAGCAGATGCCCGAGCCACGTCAACTGGTTCCTCTGGACGTGTAGGAGCAGCGGCTCTACTCCGAGCTCCTCCCGTGTGACCGAGCTCCTCACCCTATCCCTAAGGGAGCGCCCGGCCACCCTGCGGAGGAAACCCATTTCAGCCGCTTGTATCCGCGACCTTTTCCTTTCGGTCAATACCCAGAGCTCATGACCATAGGTGAGGGTAGGAACGTAGACTGACCAGTAAATCGAGAGCTTTGCCTTTGGGCTCAGCTCCTTCTTTACCACAACGGACCGATACAGCGACCGCATCACTGCAGACGCTGCACCGATCCGCCTGTCAATCTCACGCTCCATCCTTCCCTCACTCGTGAACAAGACCCCGAGATACTTGAACTCCTCCACTTAAGGCAGAGACTCACCACCCACCCGGAGAGAGCAAACCACCTTTTTCCGGTCGAGAACCATGGCCTCGGATTTGGAGGAGCTGATTCTCATCCCAGCCGCTTCACACTCGGCTGCAAACCGCCCCAGTGCCTGCTGCAGGTCCTGGCTCGAAGAAGCCATCAGGACAACATCATCTGCAAACAGCAACAGAGATGAAATCCTGTGGTTCCCAAACCAGACCCCCTCTGACCCCTGGCTGTGCCTAGAAATTCTGTCCATAAATATAATGAACAGAACCGGTGACAAAGGGCAGCCCTGGCGGAGTCCAACATGCACCGGGAACAGGTCTGACTTACTGCCGGCAATGCGAACACAGCTCCTGCTCCGGTCACCGGACAGCCCTTAACAAAGAGCCCCGGACCCCATACTCCCGGAGCACCCCCCAAAGGACACCGCGAGGGACACGGTCGAATGCCTTCTCCAGATCCACAAAACACATGTGGACTGGTTGGGCAAACTCCCATGAACCCTCAAGGACCCGATGGAGAGTATAGAGCTGGTCCTCTGTTCCGCGACCAGGACGAAAACCACACTGCTCCTCCTGAATCCGAGGTTCGACTATCAGTCGGATTCTCCTCTCCAGTACCCTGGAATAGACCTTACCGGGAAGGCTGAGGAGTGTGATTCCCCTGTAATTGGAACACACCCTCCAGTCCCCCTTCTTATACAGAGAGACCACCACCTCGGTCTGCCATTACACAGGTACTGTCTCCGACCGCCACGTGATGTTGCAGACGTGTCAGCCAAGACAGCCCCACAACATCCAGAGACTTGAGGTACTCAGGACGGGCCTTGCCACCGAGGAGCTTGCCAACCATCTCAGTGACTTCAGCCAGGGTGATGGAAGTCAGGGTGAAGTCTGCCACCAGGTCCCCAGTTTCTGCTTCCTCCTCAGAAGACGTGACAGTGGGTTTGATGAGATCCTCAAAGTATTCCTTCCACCGCCCAACAACATCCCCAGTCGAGGTCAGCAGCTCTCCAGCTCTCTGTCGGACGGTTTGCCAGAATCTCTTTGAGGCCATCCGATAGTCCTCCTCCATGGCCTCCCCGAACTCCTTCCAACCCCGAGTTTTTGTCTCTGTGACTGTTCGAGCCCCGGCATGCTTGGCCCGCCGGTACTCATCAGCTGCCTCAGGAGTCCCACGAGCCAACAAGGCTCGATAGGACTCCTTCTTCAGCTTGACGGCATCCCTTACTTCTGGTGTCCACCACCGGGTTCGGGGATTGCCGCCGTGACAAGCACCACAGACCTTACGACCACAACTACGAGCAGCCACATTGACAATAGAGGTGGAGAACATGGCCCACTCAGAGTCCACGGCCCAGCCTCCCCCGGGATCAGGGAGAAGCTCTCCCGGAGGTGTGAGTTGAAGGCCCCCCTGACAGAGGGCTCCGCCAGACGTTCCCAGCAGACCCTTGCGATGCGCTTGGGCCTGCCAGGTCTGTCCGGCTTCCTCCTCCGCCAGTGGATCCAACTCACCACCAGGTGGTGATCAGTTGACAGCTCAGCCCCTCTCTTCACCCGAGTGTCCAAGACACGCGGTCGGAGGTCAGATGACACGACAACAAAGTCGATCATCAACCTACGACCTAGTGTCCTGGTGCCACGTGCACCGATGGACATCCTTGTGCTCGAACATGGTGTTCGTTATGGACAAACTGTGACTAGCACAGAAGTCCAATAACAAAACACCGCTTGGGTTCAGATCGGGGAGGCCATTCCTCCCAATCACGCCCCTCCAAGTGTCACTGTCATTACCCACATGTGCATTGAAGTCCCCCAGGAGAACAACGGAGTCCCCGGTTGGTGCACTGTCTAGTACCCCTCCCAGGGACTCCAAGAAGGCAGGGTACTCCGCACTGCTGTTTGGCCCGTAGGCCGACACAACAGTGAGAGACCTGTCCCCAACAGTAAATACAGAAACAGTTAATTAAAAAGTTAAAAAAGTAGTTTATTTATTTAAATTTTTTAGATTTATTTTACATCTGGCCCTTTGAGGGCAGCCATTTTGCTTATGTGGCCCTCGGTAAAAATGTGTTTGACACCTCTGCTCTAAATCATTAAATGTCAAAATATTTACTATTTTTGGTAAATCTCAAAATATTATATCTTTATTCTCATAATACTACAACTTTATTCCTGTAAAATTACGACTTTTTCTTGCTATTACTTTATTATCATTAAATTATGATTTTAATGTTGAAATGTTACAACTTTAATCTGCCTACATAATTTATTTTTTTCAATGTGACCCTTATAAAGCCCATACAGCTGTGACATCTATGCATGTTTAAAACCATTTTGCCTACACAGTAGGCCATTACTGGCTTATAAAACCATTGACCCCATAATATCTTTAAACTGAACTTTTTAAAGGAGCTACTCCATCCTTGCCTGGCAAATCTAGGATGATATTTCTGTATTTTCTATACACGTTGATATCACTCTGGCCCCCACGCCCTCAGTTGCGTCTCAAGCCTGGCCAAATGTGATCGTGCAGTCAGATGTGAAACCAAGGTGGTCATTGATCATCCATAATTTATAGATAAAATCTAATTTATCTCACCTCAGGTTATCAGAGATGCTTTGCCCCTGCAGAAATCGGCAATGTTTTTCAACCTGCTGTGATATTTCTTTCCTTTATTTTTTTTTCCAATATGGAAGGACCATGTGCGTCCTCGATTGGCTAATCCACCTGTCAATCATGCCCATTTGAAAACAGGAAGAATCCAAGGACTACAGATGGAAATTAGCATTTTGCTAAATCTGGTGCAGCCATCTTTTTAATGTATCTGCACACTGTCCTTCAAATAAATAAAATAAATAAATAAATAAAAAATCACCGATGACCAGACTCACATCTTTGTAAAGTATTGAAGAAACGGTGCATGGTGTATCCTGGATCTTAGGCAAACGACATCCACACTCTCGCATGACAATTATCCATAAATATACAAAAACATGACATAAGACTGTACACAACAACTTGACAACCCTGATGTGATGTGCACTTTGCGTGATGCATGTCAATTGTATTGTTACTTTGAAAGGGGAGTTACTTAACATGGAGATTAAACAGAGGGGAGAGTCAGAGTGTCAAAAACGAAAGTTAATACGTTGTTTTCACCGAATATAGCATTTTCAAAACAACAAAAGGTAACATGGTCATCTAAATATGTTATGTGTTAACAATTAATAGAATTATTAATATTTTCTATCTTTAATGTTTATTGATGGATTTACTTAAATGTGCAGTAAATTAGCATTTTGCCCCCCTGGGCCACAGTTTGGACACCACTGCCATAGTTTATTCAGGCATTGTCGTCCATCTTTTGAAATCACATTTTAGAAGGTGGTGAATGCCTAGTCTGAGTGAACTTTCTTGGACTTGTGCTAAATTAATGAATTCACATGAACTTGTCATCTGTTTGTCTTTTCAAACTGCCCTCCGCACTCTGGAGGAATGATGTTCCTGCTCTATTGTATCTGAGCTCCCTCTTGTGTCCACACAGACCTGCACAACAAAGCTTGTGTTATTGCAGATGGAGCCATCACAGGTGACCCACCCCCTTTGCAATATTCAACCCGCCCTGTCTCACGCTGTTATGTTTATTCAGACTCTTCTCTCTCCCCCTCTGTCCAGGTTTTACTAGACCTGTTTCCATAACAACTGCAACCTTTACGCTGTCCTTTTCCAATCAAGAGAATGGCAGAAATGACAGACAAAGAATGGCCAGATACACAGAGAAAGAGTTGATTTTGATAGACTTCTAACACTGCAATTCAAGGGTCTGCAGGTGTGAAAGAGATGAACAGAAATCAACTAATTTCGGTGGATGAGTGCAGGGCTATATTCCTTAGTCATTTGGTCAGTTCGTTACTAATAATCAAATATCTTTTTTTTTTAATTAATTTTTTTTATTTTATTTGTGATCTGATGATTTGATTGGGATTACTGGATTGGCTTAACCTTAAAAGCACACTATGTCACAGTTCTAGAAGAGGATTCTTCCTTGCCTAAAAAATGTTAGTGCTTTGCCTTGAATGCTCTAAATTATAGAATAAACTTTCACTTTAATCTTTCAACTATCTTTCATGTATTTAATTAGAGGCAATCTTAAGGAAATCTGGCATCGAGATTGCCAGATTTTATGCCATTTAGTGGAGCATTTCACACAAAACATCTCCATGGACAAAAAATAGACATAGTGCCCCTTTACGTCAATATTCTGAAGCTGATATGGATGGATTAATATCTGCACAGAATTAATAAATCATAATAAATATAAATTATACGATCAATAGAAAGTGATCGTATGCAATGCAGTAGAACATGGATATGCATTAATAGTTTGAAGCCCAATTATTTGCCACTCCAAACCAATGGAGTGGAGCAGGCGAAGTAGCCCACATGTAGCTTACCAGAGGAGAGGGAGGGCTGAGCATAAAGAGGGGGTTGAGGACAGCAGAGATTAGTTGAGAGTGAGAGAGTGCATTCAGGGAAATGAGGTGGGCAGAGCTGCTCATTTTCTCATGTCAGACGCCTGCAGAACAAGAACACCCTGATACTGGAGCATCTGTGGCTGAGTGAGTCCATCGTACTTATACATGTGTGCCTAATGCAATGTGCCATGCTAGTGTTGTTGGGGAGGTGGTGGAATGCAGCAAGTTTATTGGCTCTCAGCCAGCAATTCAGCTGCTTTCATTTGATTCAGCATTCAAAAGTAGTATGGCTTTTCTGTGGCTTTGACACGCTAATCCTATCCTAGTTTAAGCATATTGCAAAAGCCACCATCTGGGATAAACATAATAATTAATTTGTAGTTATTATAGAGTTGGATTAAGGGAGCTCTACTGGGAGAGAGACTGTGGGTTAACATGCTGATCAAATAGTATATCCACCTGCCCTACTGATAACTGAAACAAGAGGAAAGGGGGATGAGTGAGGAAGAAAAGAGGGGACCGTCAGCGTGAATGCTGTCTTTTTCCAAACGTGCTTTGTACCGAGTGCGAGCCCACTGCTCCAGATAGTTTTCATAATCCTGTGTCTATGCAGAGGACATATGACAACAAAAGGAAGACTGGGACAAATAAAGGTTTTCTTATTACCTTAAAAATTATTTCCATTAAGGTGAGATGTGCAGGGGACTGCAGGATTAAGGAGGAGAGTGGGAAGAGAGAGGGGGAGGAAGGGTGAGGTCTGGAGAACTAAAGAGAGAGGTGGAAGAATGGATCTGGGTCTATAGGAGAGCGTAAGGGAGGGGGAGGAGTGTCATCTGGAGGACTAAAGGGGAGGGTGAGTGAAGGGGGGGGGGGTCTGGAGGACTAAAGGGGGAGGGGGGTCTGGAGGACTAAATGGGGGGGCGGGTAAGGGAGGAGAAAGAGTGGGATCTGGAGGACTAAAGGGGAGAGTGAGTGAGAGGGAGGAAGCAAACAGACCCCCACTTCTGCATCTCCATCTTGTGCCTCATCTACTCCCAACTTGATTTCCAGTCCTCCAAAACTACATCTCCAGCAGTTCTTATGCCTGTTATTTGGTCACAAGGTGACCAATTAGAAGGGAACATGGGCATCCCAACCAAAACAGCCATCCATAGACTAACACGGCAAAGGAAAATAAGGGCATATAGGAAGCCAAGAACAAAACATGTTAGTCCATTTATGGACTGGTTGGATACTGTAGAAGAAAACACAGACACCCTTTTACATAAATGCACCCAGGGGGAAGTTCTGAAATAGAAAAGGGACAGACAGAAACATTATAAAGTGGGATTTGGCACCTTGGGCCATTTTGTTAGAAAGCAGACATCCATTCCACTGCCCTTTGCTATACAACTGTTTTTCATTTTCAATCACAGTAATATTGCTTTTTTTGTTAATATACATTCTCTGGTTCTCTCTATAGAAGAAAACAGCTTCACCACTGATGGATCCCTGTGACTTTTTGACAATGCTCCTCTCCAGATGAGCATATTCAGTCAAAATCCTTGTTTGTTTTATTCCACTTCTTGCAAGGAGCTTCCAAAACACTCACTGATTCAACATCTCCAACCAGCTCTGCCAAGACAAACAGGTAGGATGCATGGCACCAACATGGGCCGTCAGAGAAACCAACACCCAATTTTAGAAAGACAAATTAGATCAAAACTGGGAACAGAATACAACATTTTGGGTGTTAAAAAAAGGAGGATGGATAATTTCAGTTGGAATAAAAATTTACCACAAGTAAAAAAAATGAGACCAGAAAGCCACAAACAATCTGAAAGTATTGGCAGAAAAAAAAGAAATGACAAAGATGAACTCAAAGAACAGGTGGGAGAATTAAAGAAAAGACTTGTGACCCTGCAGGAGAAAGTGTGGAAGGCATTTGCACAACAGCACTGGTCCCAAAACAATAGAAAATGGAGGTACATAAATGAGAGCATGGGGGTTGATACCGGAGAGGACCATATTACAAATGCACAGAGACAACATACAAGGAGCCAGGGTCCT